>NC_060951.1:2520028-2522498 GCF_022045245.1 Lucilia cuprina | reverse complement strand
CTATAGTCTAGTCTATAGTCTAGTCTATAGTCTAGTCTATAGTCTAGTCTATAGTCTAGTCTATATTCTAGTCTATAGTCTAGTCCATAGTCTAGTCTATAGTCTAGTATATAGGATTGTCTATAGCCTAGTCTATAGTTTAGTCCGGACTATAGTGTTGTCTATAGTCCGGATTATAATCTGGATTATAGTCTAGTCAATAGTCTGAGCTATAGTCTAGTCTACAGTAATGACTATAGACTATCCTATAGACTAGTTTACAGAATAGGCTTTAGTCTAACTTATAGTTTATATAATAGTTTGTACTTTGGTTTAGTCTATATATAGTCTAGACTATAGTCTAGTTTTATGTATACATTATATACCAGTGTACAATCTGAACTATAGTCTAGTTTATAGTCTGGACTATAATCTAGTCTATAGTCTAGTCTATTTCATGAACTGTTGTTTTGTCTAATCTAATTCTAGGAATAAAAATTATAATTTTTTTAACCATTTTTTTTTCTTTTTTCAAATAAAAACTCTTTTTTGTTTTGTATTTTATATAATTTGTTTTTTTTTTTTCTTTAAATTTTTCTTTTTTAAGAATTTTATTCAAAAATTAAAAACACAGTTATTAGTGTTGTAAGAGTAAATTACTGCTCTTACCATTAGCTGTTGTTGCTAAATTACTTATTTTCTCAGTTACAGTACAGTGGTTTGTTTTAATATAAAATAATTTCAAACTGTTGGTTGTTGTTAAGTGTTTTTTAGAAATTTTGAAATTATTTTGTATTTTTTTTTTTTGAGACTTATGACAATTGTTTTTGTTGTTGTGTATTATAGTAAATATAATAATAATTAAATTGTAAAATACTATTGCTATTTATTTTTTTCTTTTGTTTAATCATTTATTTATATTTTTTTTAAATATATTTTTATTATTATTATTTAAATATAATATTTAATATATTTCTTTTTTATTTATTTATTTTTTTTAGTTTATATAAATGTTTGTTTTTTATTATTATGTAAAACGTACGTATTTTTTTCATAAAAAAACTTAAAGAAATTTTTCTATAAATAAAAATTTTACAAACAAATTTTTTTTGTTTATTTTTTGTCAAAATAATATTTTCAAAAAAATTATTTTTTTCTTCGTTGAGTTTTTTCAAGATTTTTTTTTAAGTTTTATAATAGTTTGGTTTATTGTAAAGTTTTTGTTATTTCAAAATAAAAAAATTTTTTTTGTTGTAGTTTTTTGTTATTAGTTTATTGTTGTTTGGCTATTGATAAATTTGTTTGAGTTTATTGCTGCTTTATCTTATGGTATTTACAATTATATAGGAAAACTGATTTTAAGTTTTTGTAAGTAGTTTGCTTGGATTGATTGATTAATTAATTTATATAAAAAATATGTTTGCTTTGAAAGAATGTTGAGAAATGTTAAATGTTTCAAATTAACATGAATATTTTGTAGATTTTTAAAACATTATTTCAATTTCAAAACTGCTACATTGGTTAAGACTTTAGATTATGGACTTGGCTATAGAGTACAGAGTACAGTCTAGTCTAAACTCCTTAACTTACTCTACACTATAGCCAAGAGTATAGACTAGTCTAGACTATACACTAGACTATAGACTAGATTATAAACTACAATATAGATCAGACAATAGACAAGACTTTAAAATAGTCCATAATCTAGTCTATGTTCTAATCTATAGTCTAATCTGTAATAAAATATATAGCCTAGTTTATAGTCTAGTCTTTAGAATTGTCTATAGTCTAGTTTATAGTATAATATATAGTCTAGTCTCTATTTTAGTCTATAGTCTGGTCTTGACTACAATCTTGTCTAGTCCATAGTCTAATCTAAACTCCTAACTCCAGTCTAGTTTCTAGTCTTGAGATTATAGATATGAAAATGTTTACTAAATTTTAATTATTTTAAAATCTTTTTTTAAGATTATGTTAAAAATTTTAAGATTTTTTTTAATATTTTGTGAAATTTTTAAAGAAAATTTTCAAATTTATATTAAGTTTTAATAAAATTTCTTTTAAATTTTAAAATAATTTATCTGTTTAAGCAAAACGTTAGTTTATTTTTAATGAAAACCTTAATTGATTTGTATGAACATAAACTATTGTTTTATTAAATAAAAAGCTATTGTTATTGAACATTAAAAAATATTTAACATTTTGAGGTTATGTTGTGGTATTTTTAATATTTCAAAACAAATAAACCAGAATAAAAATTTAGTAAAATTTATTTTTTAAGCTTTTTAAGGTACTAAAACAGAACTAGACCTGAAAAAAACAGAACTAGAACGCATCTAGAACGGAACAAGAACGGAACTAGAACAAGAACAGAACTAGAACGGAACTAGAACAGAACTAGAACAGAACTGAACTAGAACTGAACTAGAACTGAACTAGAACTGAACTAGAACTGAACTAGAACTGAACTAGAACTGAACTAGAACTGAAC
>NC_060951.1:2487650-2519928 GCF_022045245.1 Lucilia cuprina | reverse complement strand
CTAGACTATAGACTAGACTATAGACTAGACTATAGACTAGACTATAGACTAGACTATAGACTAGACTATAGACTAGACTATAGACTCGACCATAGATTAGACTATAGACTACACCATAGACTAGATTATAGACAAGACTATAGACTAGACTATAGACTAGACTATAGACTAGACTATAGACTCGACTATAGACTATAGACTCGTCTATAGACTAGACTATAGACTCGACTATAGACTAGACTATAGACTAGACTATAGACTAGACTATAGACTAGACTATAGACTAGACTATGGACTAGACTATATACTAGACTATGGACTAGACTATAGACTAGACTATAGACTCGACTATAGACTAGACTATAGACTAGACTATAGACTAGACTATAGACTAGACTATACACTAGACTATAGACTAGACTATACACTCGACTATAGACTAGACTATAGACTAGACTACAGACTAGACTACAGACTATACTATAGCCTAGACTATATACTAGACTATAATATAGGCTAGACAACAGATAAGACTATAGAACAGACTATAAACTAAACTATTAACCAGTCTATAGACTAGACTATAACCTAGATTATCGACTAAACCATTGCATATTTTAGACTTTACATTAGGCTCCAGTTTAGAATATTTTTCAATTTTAACTTTTTAATTTACTTTATACTATTTACATCGTGATGCACCTTTCCTTATAATTAACTCCTTCTCTGTTGTTATTTTCATTAAGCTCCCTCTCATCATAATTTTTGCTCTCCCCTTTAACATTGTCTCAATGCAAATTGATCTCCTTTGATAATTTGCACTTTCGCCTTTCAATTAATTCTTAAATGCAATTAGTTTAATACAGCATCTCTTTAAGTCGGGTTCGGTAAACGGAAAGAAAACGTGCAGTAAAATAATTAAAAGTGATCATTAGTAAAATTTGTGATAAAAAAGTGTAATCTTAAATAAAATCTATTAGTAAATTTTTTGAAAATAAGTAAAAGTTTAATAAGTTTAAAATAAAATTTGCATTAAAAAAGTAATATTAATTTATTTATATAAATAAAAAGTGTTTTATATAAAAATTTCTTAAGAAAATGTAAAAAAAGTTTAATAAAATAAGTGCTATTATAATAAAGGATAAATAAATCAAGTGCTATTTAAATAATAAATTTAAATTCTGTGATCAATTATTTTATTGCGTAATTAAAGTTCAGCAGCAGTGCTGCCTTTTCTCTGCCTTCAATCATTTTTTGTGTTTAAAAAAATTCTTTGCTTTGCGTTTCGTTCGTTCGTAAAACAATAAATTATTGAGCCTGTCCGAACAGGCTCAATTGCAAAAGCATCAAGAACAACAAAAACGTTTATAGGTATGTAGATGTAATCGTTTAATGTTTGTGTGAAAAATCAATTGTTTGTTATTGTTATTGAAAGTGAGCAGCAAATAAGAGATGTTATGATAATATAATACTGAAAGAAAAAAGTACCGTTCAATTGTTGTCATTTTTCTGTAATTACTCTTAATGAGGACATTTTTATTAGGAAATATTTTGTACAAAAAATTGATCACTGTGAAAGACTAAAGTCTATAGTTTAGAATTTAGTCTAGTCTATAGTCTAGTATACAGTCTAGTCTATAGTCTACTCTATAAACTAGTCTATTGTTTAGTCTATAGTCTAGTGTATAGTCTAGTCTATAGTGTACTCTATATTCTAGTCTAAGTCTATAATTTATATGGTAGTCTATAGACTAAACAACAGACTGGTCTAGTCTATAGTCTACTCTATAAACTAGTATATAGTCTAGCCTATAGTTTATTCTATAGTCTAGTGTATAATCTAGTTTATAGTGTAGTCTATAGTCTAGCCTATAGTCTAGCCTATAGTCTAGACTATAGTCTAGTCTATAGTCTAGTCTATAGTCTAGTCTAAAGTCTAGTCTATATTCTAGTCTATAGTCTAGTTTATATTCTAGTCTATAGTCTAGTCAAATATAGTCTATTCTATAGAATTGTCTATAATTTAGTTTATAGTTGTGTCTATAGTTTAGTCTATAGTGTAGTCTAGTTTTTAGCTTAATCTAAAGTATATTCTATAATTTAATATAATATAAAGTCTAGTAAACTGTAGATTAGTTTATAATCTGGACTATGGTGTTTAGACCTTATATTAGATTCGAGTTTATTTTTTTACATTTTTAACTCTTTAATTTACCTTAAATTAGCCTATCGATGTTCCTTTCATTTTAAATAAACTCCTTCTCTGCTATTATTTATATTAGGCTCCCTTTCTTAACATTTTTTGCTCTCCCCTCTTACATTGTCTCAATGCAAATTGATCTCCTTTGATTATTTGCACTTTCGCCTTTCAATTAATTCTTAAATGCAATTAGTTTAATACAGCATCTCTTTAAGACGGGTTCGGTAAACGGAAAAAATGTGAAGTAAAGAAAATTAAAAGTGATCATTAGTAAAATTTGTAATAAAAATGTGCAATCTTAAATAAAAAAGTTATTAAAATAGCAAAAAGTGTTTAAAAAAGTGTTAAAAAAGTTTTATAAAATCTATTAGTAAAATTTTTGAAAATAAGTTTAAAGTTAAAGTTTAATAAGTTTGAAATAAAATTTGCATTAAAAAGTAAAATTAATTTATTTATATAAATAAAAAGTGTTTTTTAAAAAAATTTCTTAAGAAAATGTAAAAAAAGTTAAAATGATAAAAGTTCTATTATAATAAAGGAATAAATAAATAAATCAAGTGCTATTTAAATAAATGTAAATTCTGTGATCAATTATTCTATTGCGTAGTTAAAATACAGCAGCAGTGCTGCTTTTTCTCTGCCTTCAATCATTTTTTATGTTTAAAAAACTTATTTGCTTTGCGTTTCGTTCGTTCGTTAAACAACAAATTATTGAGCCTGTCCGAACAGGCTCAATTGCAAAAGCATCAAAAACAACAAAAACGTTAATAGGTATGTAAATGTAATCGTTTAATGTTTGTGTTAAAAATCAATCGTTTTTTTATTGTTATTGAAAGGGAGCAGCAAATAAGTAAGAGATGTTATGATAATATAATATTGAAAGAGAAAAGTACCGTTCTATTGTTGTAATTTTTTTGCAATTACTCTTAATGAGGGCATTTTTTTAGGAAATATTTTGTACAAAAAATTGATCACTGTGAAAGACTAAAGTCTATAGTTTAGAATTTAGTCTAGTCTATAGTCTAGTATACAGTCTAGTCTATAGTCTACTCTATAAACTAGTCTATTGTTTAGTCTATAGTCTAGTGTATAGTCTAGTCTATAGTGTAGTCTATATTCTAGTCTAAGTCTATAATTTATATGGTAGTCTATAGACTAAACAACAGACTGGTCTAGTCTATAGTCTACTCTATAAACTAGTATATAGTCTAGCCTATAGTGTATTCTATAGTCTAGTGTATAATCTAGTTTATAGTGTAGTCTATAGTCTAGTCTATAGTCTAGCCTATAGTCTAGACTATAGTCTAGTCTTAGTCTATAGTCTAGTCTGTAGTCTAGTCTATAGTCTAGTCTAAAGTCTAGTCTATATTCTAGTCTATAGTCTAGTCTATAGTCTAATCTAAATTCTAGCCTATAGTCTAGTTTATATTCTAGTCTATAGTCTAGTCAAATATAGTCTATTCTATAGAATTGTCTATAATTTAGTTTATAGTCTTGTCTATAGTATAGTCTAGTCTATAGTATAGTCTATAGTCTAGTCTATAGTGTAGTCTAGTTTTTAGCTTAATCTAAAGTATATTCTATAATTTAATATAATATAAAGTCTGGACTATGGTGTTTAGACCTTATATTAGATTCGAGTTTATTTATTTACATTTTTAACTCTTTAATTTACCTTAAATTAGCATAGCGATGTTCCTTTCATTATAAATAAACTCCTTCTCTGCTGTTATTTACATTAGGCTCCCTCTCTTAACATTTTTTGCTCTCCCCTTTTACATTGTCTCAATGCAAATTGATCTCCTTTGATTATTTGCACTTTCGCCTTTCAATTAATTCTTAAATGCAATTAGTTTACTACAGCATCTCTTTAAGACGGGTTCGGTAAACGGAAAAAAACGTGAAGTAAAGTAAATTAAGTGTTAAGTGATCATTAGTTAAATTTGCAATAAAAAGTGTAATCTTAAATAAAAATTGTTATTAAAATAATTTAAATAGTAAAAAGTGTTTTAAAAATGTTTTATAAAATCTATCAGTAAAATTTTTGAAAATAAGTAAAAGTTTAATAAGTTTAAAATAAAATTTGCATAAAAAAGAAAAATTAATTTATTTATATAAATAAAAAGTGTTTTATATAAAAATTTCTTAAGTAAATGTAAAAAAAGTTTAAATAAAATAAGTATTGTTATATTAATAAAGGAATAAATAAATCAAGTGCTATTTAAATAATAAATTTAAATTCTGTGATCAATTATTTTATTGCGTAATTAAAATTCAGCAGCAGTGCTGCCTTTTCTCTGCCTTCAATCATTTTTTGTGTTTAAAAAAATTCTTTGCTTTGCGTTTCGTTCGTTCGTAAAACAATAAATTATTGAGCCTGTCCGAACAGGTTCAATTTGTAATCGCATAAAAACAACAAAAAAGTTTATACATATATATAGGTATGCAAATGTAATCGTTTAATGTTTGTGTGAAAAATCAATCAATAAATAAACTCCTTCTCTGCTGTTATTTACATTAGTCTCCCTCTCATAACATTTGTTGCTCTCCCCTTTTACATTATTTCAATGCAAATTGATCTCCTTTGATTATTTGCACTTTCGCCTTTCAATTAATTCTTAAATGCAATTAGTTTAATACAGCATCTCTTTAAGACGGGTTCGGTAAACGGAAAAAATGTTAAATTTGTAATAAGAAGTGCAATCTTAAATAAAAAAGTTAATTAAAATAGCAAAAAGTTTTTAAAAAAGTTTTAAAAATGTTTTCTAAAATCTATCAGTAAAATTTTTGAAAATAAGTAAAAGTTTAATAAGTTTAAAATAAAATTTGCATTAAGAAAGTAAAATTAATTTATTTATATAAATAAAAAGTGTTTTATATAAAAATTTCTTAAGTAAATGTAAATGTAAAAAAAGTTTAAATAAAATAAGTATTATTATATTAATAAAGGAATAAATAAATCAAGTGCTATTTAAATAATAAATTTAAATTCTGTGATCAATTATTTTATTGCGTAATTAAAATTCAGCAGCAGTGCTGCTTTTTCTCTGCCTTCAATCATTTTTTATGTTTAAAAAAATTCTTTGCTTTGCGTTTCGTTCGTTCGTTAAACAACAAATTATCGAGCCTGTCCGAACAGGTTCAATTTGTAATCACATCAAAACAACAAAAACGTTTATAGGTATGTAAATGTAATCGTTGATTGTTTATGTAAAAAATCAATTGTTTTGTTATTATTATTGAAAGGGTGCAGCAAATAAGAGATGTTATGATAATATAATATTGAAAGAGAAATGTACCATTCTATTGTTGTAAATTTCTTGTAATTACTTTTAATGAGGACACTTTGATAAGGAAATATTTTGTACAAGAAATTGATCACTGTGAAAGACTATAATCTAGTGTATTATCTAGTCTATAGTCTAGTCTATAGTTTAGTTTATATTGTAGTATATAGTTTAGTCTATAGTCTAGTCTATAGTCCACTCTATAAATTATTCTATAGCCTAATCTATTGTGCATTCTGTATATAGTCTAGTCTAAAGTCTATGCTATAGTCTAGTCTACAGTCTAGTCAAAATTGTAGTCTATAGTCTAGTTTATAGTCCAGTCTATAATAGTCTATTCTGTAGTCTTGTCTAGAGTATAGTTTATAGTCTAGTCTAAAGTGTAGTCTAGATTTTAGCTTAATCTAAACTATATTCTATAGCTTATTATGGTATAAAGTCTAGTAGACTGTAGACTAGTTTCTAATCTTAACAATATAGTCTATATGGTGTCCAGACCTTATATTAGATTCGAGTCCATAATCTATTTACATTTTTAAAACTTTAATTTACCTTAAATTAGCATAGCGATGCTCCTTTCATTATAAATAAACTACTACTCTGTTGTTATTTACTTTGTTGTCTAGTCTATAGTCTAGTCTATAGTCAAGTCTATGATCAAGTCTTAAGTCTAGTCTATATTCTAGTCTATGGTCTAGTCTAGCCTATGGTCTAGTCTATAGTCTATTCTATAGTCTAATCTATAGTCTATTCTATAGTCTATTCTATAGTCTATTCTATAGTCTAGTCTATAGTCTAGTCCATAGTCTAGTATTTAGTCTATTCTATAGTTTAGTCTATAGTCTAGTATATAATCTAGTCTATAGTTTAGTCTATAGTCCAGTTTATTGCCTATTCTAGTCTATAGTCTAGTCTATAATATATTCTATAGTAAAGTCTATGGTCTAGTCTATAGTCAAGTCTTAAGTCTATTCTATAGTTTAATCTATAGTCTATAGCCTAGTCTATAGTTTAGTCTACGACTATATTCTATATTTATGCTAGACTATAGTTTAGAATATACTTCAGTCTATATACTAGACTATAATCTAATCTTTAGTCTGGTCTATAGTCCAGAGTTTATTCTTTATTTTATTTTTAATAATATTTTAATTTTTAATTTAAACGCCCCTGCTAAAGAACTATTAAAATATAATAATATTATTTTTATTATTATTTAATAGTTAAGTGAAAAGTATCCTTCATAAAACCTATTCACATGACCTCTTTAGCTAATTTACATAACACGTTTCCCACGCTACTGATTTTACTACAAAATGATAATAAATATTGAAAATCTATATATGAATTATTTCATCAACCAAGCAACCCGCGCTCTACAAGTCATCATTGATGAACTTTGTGGTTATTTTACTTTCATTTCTGATTTAATGACTTTGTTCATTTTATTTTTTTTCAAAAACATCCATTAACGTTAAAAGTTAAAACGCACACAAGGGCTAAATTACTTTTTTTTGTCGGGAGGGGTTTTTTTCTCTTCCACTGATGATAGATGATTATTTACCAACTTCATCATTATTATAAATATCCTTTTACTTCGATGGTTTACATTTCAAATTTATATTTAGTTATAATGTATGCATATAATTTGTTTCATAAACAATTTAAATAGGTAAATAAGAATAATAATAATAAATTTACATAAAAGGGGGTTATTTACTAAAATCCATTAGCTGTTTTTTAAAATGCGCGCGCGTTTGCTATATGGTTTTTATTTCCTTTAAAAGGTCATATTATTTCCCGTTAAAAAAAATTTCCCACCATTTACATAAAATATTCGTAGTGTAGGTGTCATGACACCAACAACTATAGCTCTGTTTTGTTGTTTTTTTTCTTTTTTTTTTTTTTTTTTGTTTAAAAATAATAAAATCAAAACAAATTATAAGCAAAATATCAAATTACAATTACACGCTCTCTTGCTTACAAGAACACAAACACGTAAATACACACACGAACTCAACAATTAAATCATAGAATCAAAACAAAAGCAAACAAATAAACCTGTGACAAACAAACCCTTTTTATAAGATCAGAACAGCAACAACAACAGCAATAAAACCTAAAGTGTGTGGGTGACTCCTTATGCAACCTTTTTTCTTATTCAATTCTTTTTTTATAAATGACTTCCGTCAATTGCTGTTTTTGTAGTTTTTGTTGTTATCAATTGTAATTGTTGTTTTAGGTGCTTTTGTAATGACAACAAAGTGTTTATTGTTAATGGTTTGTTAACGGTTTAATTGTGTGGGTTTTTTTCAACAAAAAGTGATAAAAGCGAGAGACATCTATAGGTGAGAACTCTAGTCAGATAATTCTTAATCTAGAATAGCAACCAGAAAACACAATACACCAGACTAGACTATGGAAGTGATTATAAGCTGGACTGTAATCAGACCTATAGACTAGACTATTGACTATATACTATTGAGTGGACTATAGGCCCGACTATAGACTAGACTACAGACTAGGCTATAGACTATAGACAAGACTCTAGACTACAGACGAGACAATCGACTAGACTATAGACTAGACTAAAGACTAGACTACAGACTAGACTATAGACTAGATTATAGGCTAGACTAAAGACTAAATTGTATAATAGACTATAGACTAAACTATAGAATAGACGATAGACTAGACTATAGACTAGACTATAGACTAGACTATAGACTAGACTATAGACTAGACAAGACTATAGACTAGACTATAGACTACTATAGACTAGACTATAGACTAGACTATAGACTAGACTATAGACTAGACTATAGACTAGACTATAGACTAGACTATAGACTAGACTATAGACTAGACTATAGACTAGACTATAGACTAGACTAGACTAGATTATAGACTAGGCTATAGACTAGACTATATACTAGAGTAGACTAGACTATAGACTAGATTATAGACTAGTCTATACACTAGCCATAAATTTGACTACACAATATAATATACAGTAGGATGGACAATAAAAAAGACTAGACGGGAGTTTAGACAAATAGCAAAAAGAGTATTAGTTTTGGTTTGAAAGTTTGGTACTTTTTTGAAGTTTAACTTTTTTATTTTTTTAAGAACAAAATGTACTTAAAATTTAGTACTTTGTGGCTATAAACTTTTTTAATAATTTAAAATTTGTTAAAGATTTTAATATAAATTTTTAGTTCTTTATTATAATCCTCTTAAAATTTTATATGTTATTTTTATAACAACCGAGACAAATTTGTATTTCCTTTAAATATTTTTTTTTTAAGATTTCAATTTCATTTTCTTTAATATGTTTAACCCCCAAAAGGCTTATTAAGCAATTCAAATGATATTGTAAACATTTACAACTTCCGGTAAAATGACTTTTGTGTAAAAAAAAAACTTTTATAAAAAAAAAACTAAAATATAAAGAAATAAATAGAAAATACAAACTACAATGAGGAAAAAACTAAACAACAAATCATTTCCCCTTGACCCTGGTAAAAAACTAAGAAAACTATAACAATTTTTCTTTTTATTTCTAAAGAACAAAAGAATTTTAGTTGATTTTTCCGGTCAATACAAATCAATAGTTTTATTCAGTTTTTGTAGTTTTTTCTTTTCGTTACAAATCAAAAAAAAAAAAAAAAATGAAAAGAGAAATGTTAAAGATAACACAGGAAGTGTGAACAATAATATGAAATGAAACTTCATTTTTAAAATTTAAGAGGCAAAAGGGAAAAATTTTTCAAAATTTTAGCAAAATTCTAAAAAATACTTTTAACAAAATTTAAATTTTATTCAAATTTTTATAAAAGACATTAAATTTTAATATTTGTTAAAAAAAATAATTTTTTTTAAAAAGTACCAAAAATTTAGTACTTTTTTTGAAAAAAGTACTTTTTCATATCTTAAATTCCTCAAAGATTTATAAAGATTTTTACCATTTTAACACTATTTAACTAAAAAATCCCCCTTTTTCGTGCTAACAAACCAACAACAACATAACAAATCTCTTTACATTATTTATGACAAGCAACTTCCACCCGCTGTGAGGCAAAAACAACAAAAATAACATCATTAAACTGAGATTTAATTTGTGCTACAAAGTGTTTATGAGTTTTTTTCTTGTAAATAAAATTGTTCTTGTTGTTTTAGAAAGACTTCCCCCCCCCCAACTTTTCTCCATTTCAACTAATAACAACTAAATGAGTTTAACCCTGTGAAACTCCACCCCTTATTTGTTAATATAACAGTAAAACACACGCTCAAACAATAACAAATTCAATACAAACCATTAACTCTCGCCTTTTTCATTCTCTCTCTCTGGGGGGTATAAACAAAAACAAATGAGAGTTTTAAAAAAGGGGGATTTTTATTTGTTTATTTGTGTGTGAATGAATGAAAGAAAAAGAGGGGATCTTTACAAAAGGAAAAACAAAAATAAAAATGGTTTTCAATAAACCTGCTTAATGTTTTACGCTCAGGAGACGTGTGTGTAGACATGTTACCGCTTCTTTTTAAATGGTTTTCATTCTTTTTTTCTTGGGGGGAGAATAACTATTTGACATTAATGAGTTTTCTTATTTGGTTTTTGTAGCTAATGAATTTAATATGAAAGTCTGGACAAACAAGACCTTAAGTACCTTTTCATTGGCATATAAAATGCCAAAAAAAAAAAAAAAATAAAGAGTTTTAAGGGAATAAAACAGTTTACGATTTTCGTTTAAGAAAAATTGTACAAAATTAAAACATTACAACTGAAAACGAACCAAATAAGAACAGAACTAGAACATAACTAAAACAACTAGAACAACACTAAAACAACTAGAACACAACTAGAGAAGAACTAGAACCGAACTAAAACAATAGAACTAGAATCAAACTAGCACAAAACTAGAACAGAACAGAACTAGGAATAGAACTAGAACAGAACTAGGACAGAACTAGGACAGAACTAGAACATAACAAGAACAGAACTAGAATTAGAACATAACTAGAACAGAACTAGAATTAGAACAGAATTAGAACAGAACTAGAACAGAACTAGAACAGAACTAGAACAGAACTAGAACAGAACTAGAACAGAACTAGAACAGAACTAGAACAGAACTAGAGCAGAACTAGAACAGAACTAGAACAGAACTAGAACAGAACTAGAACAGAACTAGAACAGAACAAAAACAGAACTAAAACAAAACTAGAACAGATCAAAACAGAACTAGAACAGAACTAGAACAGAACTAAAACAGAACTAGAACAGAACTAAAACCAGAACAGAACTAGAACAGAACTAGAACAGAACTAGAACAGAACTAGAACAGAACTAGAACAGAACCAGAACAGAACTAGAACAGAACAGATCTAGAACAGATCTAGAACAGAACTAGAACAGATCTAGAACAGAACTAGAACAGAACTAGAACAGAACTAGAACAGAACTAGAACAGAACTAGAACAGAACTAGAACAGAACTAGAACAGAACTAGAACAGAACTAGAACAGAACTAGAACAGAACTAGAACAGAACTAGAACAGAACTAGAACAGAACTAGAAAAGAACTAGAACAGAACTAAAACAAAACTAGAACAAAACTAGAACAAAACTAGAACAGAAATAGCACAGAACTAGAACAGAATTAGAACAGAACTAGAACAGAACTAGAACCGAACTAGAACAGAACTAGAACAAAACTAGAACAGAACTAGAACAGAACTAGAACAGAACTAAAACAAAACTAGAACGGAACTAGAACAGAACTAGAACAGAACTAGAACAGAACTAGAACAGAACTAGAACAGAACTAGAACAGAACTAGAACAGAACTAGAACAGAACTAGAACAGAACTAGAACAGAACTAGAACAGAACTAGAACAGAACTAGAACAGAACTAGAACAGAACTAGAACAGAACTAGAACAGAACTAGAACAGAACTAGAACAGAACTAGAACAGAACTAGAACAGAACAGAACTAGAACTAGAACAGAACTAGAACAGAACTAGAACAGAACTAGAACAGAACTAGAACAGAACTAGAACAGAACTAGAACAGAACTTGAACAGAACTAGAACAGAACTAGAACAAAACTAGAACAGAAATAGATCAAAACTAGAACTAGAACAGAACATAAACAGAACTAAAACAAAACTAGAACAGAACTAAAACAGAACTAGAACAGAACTAGAAAAGAACTAGAACAGAACTAGAACGAGAACAGAACTAGAACAGAACTAGAACAGAGCTAGAACAGAACTAGGACAGAACTAGAACAGAACTTGAACAGAACTAGAAAAGAACTAGAAAAGAACTAGAACTGAACTAGAACAAAACAGAACTAAAAAGAAAATCTAACGTCTTCTATTCCATTTTTCTATTTCATTTTTTTAATTTTTTATGTAAAACTTACTTGGCAACACTTTACTCCACTTCTTTCTAGTTATATTCCATTCCGCCATATTTTTTCTTCAATAAACTGCACTTGCTTTCCAGGTTATTTTAGTCCTCAAGATAAAACTTAATGTTGATTATTAAAACTTATACTTTTTGTTAATATTTTTATATAAATTTAAAAGAATTTTAATTTATCTTTAATTTAAAACAAATTTCATTAAATTCCATAAACTTTTACTATTTTTATTTAATTTATAAATTAACAGTTAATCACATCACCTGTTTGCTGTCAAAGAAAACTAAAGAAACTAAACTTCAAACTCCATAAGTAGTGCGAGAGGGGTGAGAGTGCAACAATGACGTCATTGATTTGAAGTGTTTTTTTTATTTTGTAGTGTTGTTATTGTTTTGATTTATGCTAATGAGTTTCATTTTGGCGTTTTTTCTTTGCTGAAGTTGAGGAAGTGGATATTCTTAGCGTTTTTTAGTAAATGCTTTATTTTTAACGTTTAGGGACATTTATTATAGACAAATTGGGGTATCAAATTAAAAGATTTTTAATGTACTATTTACTAGAGTATAAAATAAATCGTTTTAATTTAAACGTAAAGTTTTTTTCTGTGACTTAAAACTTTTTTTCAAAATACTGTAAAATAATCAATTAAAATTTATAAAACAGTGTTTTTTTGCGTTTATTTGTAAATGTTGTATTTTTAACGTTAAATGACTACCATTCACAGACAAATTAGACAAAATTTACAAGATTCTATATTAAAAGTATTAAAATAAATTATTTTTTTTTTATAAAATTAGTGTTAGATTGTGTCAAATTGGTGCCATAAATCGATGTACATATGTATATCATTGTCATGAGATTTTTTTGATTAAAAATGTAAAAATTAATTAAATTTACAATTTGGTACTATTTTAAAATTAACGTGAAGATGAAAAAATTAACAATTTGTCATTATTTAGACAAATAAAATATTTAAAAACTTTAAAACGAGCAAGTTTTCAATAATTTAAAAAAAGTTTTAACGTTTAAAGATTTTTTATAAAATATTTTTAACAAATTTTAAAAGATTTTATTACATTTTAATAAAAAAGTGAAAAATTAACAAAATTTTCCGTTTTAATAAAACTTTTTAAGATTTCGCATAAAAGTATACAATTTGTACTAATTATTATAAAAATTTTAAAAATAAGAAGTTTTCAAAAATTTCTTATAAAAAAAGCATTTTAAATAATATTTTTTCAAGCAATTGAAGATTTTTTATAAAAGACTTCAACTTTTTTACCATATTTTATAAAAAATTTAAAAAAAAAAAATTAAATTTTTTATATTTTTTATATAAAAATATCAAAAAAGGTTTTAAATTCAAAAACTCTGTTTAAAATTAGAATTTTTATTAAATTTTTTATATTAAAAAAATATTAAAAATGTTTAATATTTTATATTCATATTGCTGTTTATAGAATATTATATAAAAATCTCTTTAAATGTATTACCTCCCCTGATAATGACCATTTAATGAATTTAAAGCCAACAAACAAATATTTTATATTTGTTTTATGGTTTTTTGTAACAAAAACAAAAATTATTAAACGCATCACTAAACTAGTAAAGTCATTTATTATAAGACAAATAAAATCAAGTCTAGGCTAGAGCGAAAAAAAGGATTCAGACCATTAAATTCCGGAAATAAGACAAGAGCAACAATAACTAACCAAAAAAACAAGTACACACAATTTGCATATACTCACTGAATTGCCAAGAAAATAGCGCAAATCCTGAAAAAAAAACAAACCATAAATATTAAAAAAAGGAAAAATAAATATAAAAAAACTTAAAACTAAATTATAAATTATTTATGTTATGGCTAAAAAACAACCCTTCCGGTTAATAAATCACAAAGCGAATTTTAATATTATATTTAAAGAAAAATTCTGTTTTCCCCCCCTAACCCTTTCTCTTAAATCACATTTTAAATTTTATCATTTTCCTCACACTTCATTGCAAAAACCACAAAATTTTTATTTGAAGTGTTTTAAAAAATTTGTTATTTGTAATTTTTCACATTTTAAAATAAGATTTTTTTGTCATATTTTTGTTTTTTTCTATTTGTTAGTATGTTAAGACCAGCATCATGCTCTTTTGGCCATATCCGTTTCCTTTAGTCATTTGTAATTTGTTTGTTATAAAAGTTGTTGTCAGTTTCTTTTTCTCGAGTTGCTCTAGTCTTTTGTAAATATTGTTTACATACCATTTAACATATAATTTCATTATAGAGATTGGCAAAAAAAGTAATAACATAAAAAGGATAGCATGTTTGAAACTTACGAAAATATAAAAAGGATTTAAAATTAACACTTAAAGAAAAAATTTTAGAAGAAATTATAACATCTTTTTTAAATTTTAATATAAAAAGTTTTAAAGAAGCTATTTAGCAAAATTTTTAAGATCATTTTCTAAGTTTAACTTTTAAAATATATTTTATTTCAACTTTTTAATTTTTTTTTAAAGTTATACAGTAGAAATAAATAAAGAAATATAAGTAGAAATAAAACTTTGTATATCAATAAATTGATTCTAATTCATATTGTACAACATAGAGCTTAAAAATACCTTTAATTTGATACCTCATTTGCTTAAAACTAATGTTTTAAACGTTTCCTATTATCAATTTAATAAAAAAAAACACCTAAAACAGTTTAAAACACGCAAAAACGCTAACAATGCAACACATTTGCATAAACTTCAAAAACAACAACAATCAACTAACCAAAACCACTTTAACTATGACGTCATTACACACTTAATAAAAACAAATGATTGACGCTCTCCCTCTCACTCCCACCTACTCATTATAAACGGAGTCTGTGTTTAGTTTCTTTACTTTTCTTTGACGGCAAACATGTGGTGTGATTAAGTCTTAATTAAAAAATAAATTAAAATAGTAAAAGTGCATGGATTTTAACAAAATTTGTTTTAAATTAAAGAAAAATTAAAATGTTTTAAAATTTACCAAAAATATTAACAAAAAGTGATCGTTTTTATATATAAATTTAAGTGTAAACTTAAAAGCGAAAAAACTGGAATGCAAATAAAATTTGATTAAAGAAAAAATATGGTGGAATGGAAGAAAATAAAAAAAGGACTGGAGTGGAAGAAAGGGTTGCCAAGTAAGTTTAAAATTAAACATAAAAGGGTATATTATAGCTGGAACATAATTAGGATTTATAAAGAAAATGTTTTGACTATAGACCAGATTGTAAAAAGCACTAGATTATAAAATAGAATATAGACTAGACTAATCTGTAGACTAGACAATAGACTAGACTATAGACTAGACTATAGACTAGACTATAGACTAAACTATAGACTAGACTATAGACTAGACTTTAGACTAGACTATAGACTAGAATATGTACTATACTATAGACTAGACTATAGACTAGAATATAGACTAGACTATAGACTAGATTATAGAATATACTATAGACTAGAATATAGACTAGACTATAGACTAGACTATAGACTAGACTATAGACTAGACTATAGACTAGACTATAGACTAGACTATAGACTAGACTATAGACTAGACTATAGACTAGACTATAGACTAGACTATAGACTAGACTATAGACTAGACTATAGACTAGACTATAGACTACACTATAGACTAGACTATAGACTTGACTATAGACTAGACTATAGACTAGACTATAGACTAGACTATAGACTAGAATATAGACTAGACTATAGACTAGACTATATACTAGACTATATACTAGAATATAGACTAGACTATAGACTAGACTATAGACTAGACAATAGACTAGACTATAGACTAGACTATAGACTTGACTATAGACTGGACTATTGATTACACTATAGACTACACTATAAACTAGACTATAGACTTGACTATTGACATAACTATATACTAGACTATAGACTAGACTATAGACTAGACTATAGACCAGACTATAGACCAGACTATACACTAGACTATAGACTAGACTATAGACTGGACTATAGACTACACTTTAGACTAGACTATAGACTTGACTAAGATTACTTTAATTTCTCTCAGTGTTTTGTTAAAGTCCTTTATTGGCGATGGCACAATAGTGTTCTTTTCGCTTATCGCTATTAACTTAAGACGTTATTTCTGTTATTTTATATCATTGTAATTCAATAGACACAACACAAGAGTTACACATGTATATGTACTGTTTAAGGATACTTTGGTTATTGACTTTTTTTGCAAATCACTTTTTATAGCCTTTTTTTACTCCTTGTAACGAGCAACACTAAACCACCCTCTGGGTGTAAAAAAATCAGACCCAGTTATTGTTAACTTGATAAGGGTGATGGTGAGGGTGATAGCCAGCATATGTTAAAAAGAAAGATTTGTTTCGTTTCGAGTTTTTTATTATTGAGTTTGTTTTTCCGCTTAAAGTATTTCCTTTTTTTATAGGTTTGATTTTTGTGTGTGTCTGTCTGTATTTCTGTATGGAGAACTTGACAACTTCATTGTGATTTTTTATGGCCTTTTAACAATATTAAGTACTTTTCCTTTAGTAAACCATAAGAAATATATCTCTATATTGTTGTTATTCTTGTCAACATCATTATTGCTAATCTAAACAAATTTTATCATTAGGGCGGCAAAAAAAAAACTAAAATTACATTTTGTTTTCATCGTTGCTTTTTTTATGCGACCAAGGGTCAAACAAAAACAAGTGGTATGGTTAAATAAAATATTGTCAATCAATTCAATTATTTGTTTGGTCTCGCTGTCTAACATTACAAAGCAGAGCAGAGTTGAATTGAGTAACATTTCCGGTGATTTATGTATTTTTTTTTTTGTAAAGGGTCCTTTTTCTTGTCTCCAAGTAGTTGATGTTTGTTGATTGCATGATGTAACATAAATTATGTCCTGGTTGTTGTTATTTTTTTTATTTCTTTTACATTGATGTCAATTACTTTGTTTGCTGTTGTTTATTATTGGTAAAATTACTCTATTATTAGGGAGTGATTTCAGTTTATTTGCAATGTAAATTTAATTAATTTATGTAATAGTTTTATGTAAATTATACGTATTTAAGAGATTGTCCTAAAGGACAATTACTTTAAGTTGAATTGAAGATTTCTTACAATCGATTTTTGGGTAATAACATAAAAAGGTTAGACTTTAGACTAGAAAGTAGACTAAACTAGCGACTGTGCACTTATTCTGTTTTAGTTCTAGACTAGACCATAGACTAGACTATAGACTAGACTATAGCCTAGACTATAGACCAGACTATAGACTAGACTATAGACTAGACTATAGACTAGACTATAGCCTAGACTATAGACTAGACTATATACTAGACTATAAACTAGGCTATAGACTAGACTATAGGGTATAATATAGACTAGACTATAGACTAGACTGTAGACTAGACTGTAGACTAGACTATAGACTAGACTATACACTAGACTATAGACTAGACTATACACTAGACTATAAACTGGACTATAGACTAGACTATATAATAGACTATAGACTATAGACTAGACAATTGACTAGACTATAGACTAGAATATAGACTAGACTATAGACTAGACTATAGACAAGACTATAGACTAGACTATAGACTGGACTATAGACTAGACTATAGACTAGACTATAGACTAGACTATAGACTAGACTATAGAGTAGACTATAGACTAGACTACGGACTAGACTATGCACTAGACTATAGACTAGACTATAGAATAGACTGTAGACTAGACTATAGACTACACTATAGACTAGACTATAGACTACACTATAGACTAGACTATAGACTACACTATAGACTAGACTATACACTAGACTATAGACTGGACTATAGACTAGACTTTAAACTTGAATATAGGCTAGATTAAAGACTAGACTATAGACTTGACTTTAGACTAGACTATAGACTAGATTATAGACTACACTATAGACTAGACTATAGACTAGACTATAAACTAGTTCCGTTCTAGAGTATATAGTAGTTGTAATCTAGTTCTGTTATAGTTCTAGTTGTTTTCTAGACTAGAGTATAGACTATGGACTAGACTATAGACTGGACTATAGACTGGGCTGTAGATCAGACTATAGACTAGACTATAGACTAGATTATAGACTAGGCTATAGACTAGGCTATAGACTAGAATATACACTAGACTATAGACACGTTCTGTTCTAGAGTATACAGTAGTTGTAATCTAGTTCTGTAAAAGTTCTAGTTGTGTTCTAGTTCTGTTCTAGTTCTGTTCTAGTTGTGTTCTAGTTCTGTTCTAGTTCTGTTCTAGTTCTGTTCTACTTCTGTTCTAGTTCTGTTCTAGTTCTGTTCTAGTTCTGTTCTAGTTCTGTTCTAGTTCTGTTTTTTAGTTCTGTTGTAGTTCTGTTCTAGTTCTGTTCTATTTCGGTTGTTCCCCAATTAAATATTAAATAAAAGCATATTTCGCATTCAATTACCTCAAATATTAAATTAATTATATACTACTATCATTTTTATTGTTTTAGCTTCCATATTATTAATCCTCTATCTTATCTATTGACCAATATTATACAATTCTTTGATTCTTTCATATTCAATCATATTTTTTCTATTTACCCATAAAATGGTTTGTGGTTTTTAATACAAAACATTTTGCCCATTAATCATATTTCAAATCAAAAATAAAAATCCACTATTATTCAATAACGATTGTTAAAACATGTCAAACTGACAGTTGTGTACGTTTCCTACTAACACCCCTTTCGCCTGTCAATGAATTGATTGGTGGGGGGAGGGAGGCACGTTCTTTGCAACAATAGTACCACCATATAGTTTTCGTATTGCATTTTGGCCTACACTTGGTTGTAATGTGATTTAATGTGAATATTATTATCTTATTCATACAATATTATCAATTTGTTAAACATTACATTCTTTATTGATAAATAAAAAAAGCTTTATCTGCTTTGGCATTTCAGGTCAACGGGGAGAAAGAAAATAAAATTTACAGCAATTTTATCTTTTACTGAACTACATTCCTTAAGAGTTTGAATGTTGCAGTTTCTACAAAAACATAAGTTTTCAATTGTTGCAAACAAGAAATACAAATATTTTATTTACTTTTTAGCTGTAGTTTTTTTTTGTAATATTTATTTAGTATTTATGCTGCCAAAAGATAAGAAATAAATGTCTAGACCCTAAAGACCCAATTATTTCAAGAGTTTTAAAACCTTATAAATAGCCTAATTTTAGGGGTTTGTTTTAAGAAAACCAGTTATAATAATAATAAAATAATAATCCATCTATTATATTTATTTATACTTATCTCCTATTTTTAATCAAATTGTGCGTTTATTTCATTGTTAGGATTGTACAAAACAAATTCTTGATAATAAAACTCATTTGCCTGATATGTGTATGTTAAAAAAAATATTTCATTTGGCAGCTTGTTTGATTTTTGCTACGATCTGATAACAAATTAAGGCTGACTGGTCAAAATTGTTTAATAAACGGCGCTTATCAACCAGCCCACTAACAACTTGACTCCAATAAAAAATGTTTACTAATGTTGAAATTGATACGTAAAATGATACGTCCATCGCACAAGAAAAGAATGAAATCGTAACTGGGGATGGAGAAGGGATAGAAACTACTTACATTTAATTGCAGTTATAGTTTTGTTCCAATTCTGTTCTAGTTCTGTTCTAGTTCTGTTCTAGTTCTGTTCTAGTTCTGTTCTAGTTCTGTTCTAGTTCTGTTCTAGTTCTGTTCTAGTTCTGTTCTAGTTCTGTTCTAGTTCTGTTCTAGTTCTGTTCTAGTTCTGTTCTAGTTCTGTTCTAGTTCTGTTCTAGTTCTGTTCTAGTTCTGTTCTAGTTCTGTTCTAGTTCTGTTCTAGTTCTGTTCTAGTTCTGTTCTAGTTCTGTTTTAGTTCCGTTGTATTTCTGTTCTAGTTCTAGTTCTGTTCTATTTCGGTTCTAATTCTGTTGTAGTTCTGTTCTAGTTCTGTTCCAGTTCTTTTCTAGTTCTTTTCTAGTTCTGTTTTAGTTCTGGACTAGCTCTGTCTAATTCTGTTCCAGTTCTCTTTTAGAATTTTGAACAGACTATAGACTAGACTCTACACTAGAATTTTATTAACTAAGTCTTTTCTTGTAAAATAAATCTAAAGCATACTTTTAAGCGGCTTTTATAAGAAACCATTAATTTGTAGATGCAAATGTTCCTTTTATATATATTTTATTTATATGAAGACATTTAGTAGATGACCCTTTTAACTAGCAGATAATAAACCTATTCAACACTTATGAATGTTATCTATTTTTGTTAGTTTATCATATTTAGTAAGGTCATTTGTTCTAGATTATTTCTAAACAATTATTATTTATTTATGATTTATCCATGTACCCTTGTCAATAGTGTAGTATGATAGTTAAAGGACACGCGGCTTTCTGACTTTGCTGAAGAAATACATGGCCTGGGTAAGTGTTTTCTTTAGTTAGAATTTCCTTAAAATCCACCCTGACCTGCTGATGTTTTCTAGGTTTCTATTTATACTAGTCTTTAGTTATAAATTTATTTTATAGCAGAAGTGTGTTGTTGCCCATCTCCATATACAGAAGTTATGAATTTCTATGACAATTTCATAAATGTATTGATTTCATAAGTATTTTCCTATATAGCGAGAGATAAATAGCTATTTGTGCATTTAAGTGGAAACTATAGATAACTAATAATTTTTGATAGTTTTCTCAAATAGCTTTTCATATTAAAATCTTGGAATTCAAATATTTCCTTTTATAAACAAGTCATGCTTGGAGCAATGAAGACTCTTTTAGATCTCTCTTTTCGAAATCTTGTTATATTAATGATTTATGTTTATTTCTTGACCACTACTTTCTTTTTGCTTTAATCAGCATTGTTGGTCTTAAGCATTATTAATAGATTTATTTTTGTTATAAAAGTATGACCACATGATTAAGCAAAAATTATATAGAAAACTAAAGTATACTTTTAGGATTCAGAATAAAAATAAAGCATTGCCTATTGCTCAGTTAATTTAATTATATACAAATACTCCTCAACTAGAATTCATTATCCTTTTTTACTCATTATTCTACATATTTTTCATTACCTTTCTACTCCATCATTTTAAACTGACACTAATACTTTTTTTCCTTAAGTTTCCTAAATAAATTTCATGACTTTACAATAAAACAAGTGTTTCGTTCATTCTTTCTTTCTTTTATTACTTTCGTACTCCCTTTTTAAATCAAATGTCTCTATTTCGTAAAGGAAGGGGAATAAAACAGATTTCCATAAATTTGTGGTTTATATGTTTATGGGTTTTGGCATTATGCGGTGGCATACTTTAGCAATTTTAATTCGTGTTTTATAATTTTGAAATTAAAATTTAAAAAAAAAACTTTCCAACATGATTGATGTGTTTAAGCGGGATATCACAAAGTGTGAACATTGAATAAAATGGGAGTTTCTTATTATGTTAATTAGTTGGTTATATTAATAATAAGGGATGTAGGATTACTTGGAATACTGTATTTAATTAAAATATGAATGTAAAATGGATTGCAATATAAATCTCAGCCAGGTACAAGAAATTACATGCCATTATAGTTCTAGTTCTGTGCTGTTCTAGTTCTATTCTATTCTAGTTCTGTTCTAGCTCTGTTTAGTTCTGTACTAGGTCTGTTCTAGTTATGTTCTATTTCTGTAGTAATTCTGTTCTAGTTCAGTTCTAGTTCTGTTCTAGTTCTGTTCTAGTTCAGTTCTAGTTCTGTTCTAGTTCTGTTCTAGTTCTGTTCTAGTTCTGTTCTAGTTCTGTTCTAGTTCTGTTCTAGTTCTGTTCTAGTTCTGTTCTAGTTCTGTTTTAGTTCTGTTCTAGTTCAGTTCTAGTTCTGTTCTAGTTCAGTTCTAGTTCTGTTCTAGTTCTGTTCTAGTTCTGTTCTAGTTCAGTTTTAGTTCAGTTCTAGTTCTGTTCTAGTTCTGTTCTAGTTCTGTTCTAGTTCTGTTCTAGTTCTGTTCTAGTTCTGTTCTAGTTCTGTTCTAGTTCTGTTCATGTTCTATTCTAGCTCTGTTCTAGATATCTTCTAATTCTGTTTTAGTTCAAATCGAGATAGGTTCTGATTTGAACTGAACCAAACAAAAAGCTTTCTACCTTAACACATCAAATTAATTTTTAAATATTTGATAAAATCTGTAGTAATACTGATTTATTTCTATGAAATTTTCACATAATGACAATAAATAAAGCGCTTTAAATAGAAAAACAACTAATTACAAAGAATTTAAAAAATCATAAATTTAAAAATAATACCAATTTTCTCACACTGTCTCTTTGATTCATTCTTTCCATGACAATTTTTCTCTTTTCTCCCTTAAGTGAGCAACAAACATTAAATTAATGTCTTATAAGCACACACAGCCAGCCAACCAGGAGGGTGTTGATGTTATTTTTATTTTATTTGTTTTTTGCTAAATTCCTTTTAAAATTTTATAATATTTTACATTTTCATTAACGCGTCCGTAAAACAGCAAAATCATGTAGCTGCGGCACACTCCTGGGTAAGACACAAAATAACATTTATTTTATGTTTTTCAATATTGTTGCAACTCCCTCACCCCCGCTCCCTCTACTTTGTGGGTTTTTAAGGAAAGCGAGGTGTTTATTATGTTGTCTTGGTATTTTGGTATTTACCATTTAGCAGTTTGTTGTTGTTCATTATATTTTTTTGGTAATTTCTCATTTTTAACGTCAATTAAGTCAATCACACGCCCTTTTAAAAGCTAACGCATTACCAACGCTAACCACCCGATAAAGCAGACACTGTTTGAATATGAACAATGCAATGTGGAGGATCTTACACTCACGAAAAATGTTGGTGAAACCAATTTAAATATTAAGAAATCTAACTTTTCAAAGTGACAGATATCGAAAGAGGAAATTGTGTTCTCAGAACAATATTAGGGAAATAATGATGATATAATTGATGTTTTTTTAAACAAGTTGAGGTTGTTGCCTGTACTAACAGATCTTTAAATAGGTAGAAGTTATGAATTTGGTGTTCTAATGTTCTTGATTTTACAATACTTTAATCAAAGTTGTAAACTTTTTGTCAAATTTAAATCTATACTTTCTATTATTCTACAGAATAAATAAAGTGAATAAGGTTTTTGTCTGCGGTAAGTGATCCACTCTTAGAATGAATTGTTTAGGACTTGGAAAAGAGTAAAAGAGAATTTTTAAAAAATTTACCAACATTTTTTTACGCGTGTAACAGGATAATGCGTATCATGGTTAGCTGCTATATTTTCGTTTCCGTTAAAGTAAATACCAAGTGTTTTTTCAATGATGAACTCAAAAACAATAGACACAACAAAAGTCAGTGAAAATTATGATAGAAATTAAGTTAATTTTCAAACAATTTACCCTCTTTTATTTCGGACAACATACTACACTAAAAACTAAAATTGCATAATAATGTTTAATACAATCAACAAAAAATTTGTATTCATTGTTTGTTCTCAACAATATTTATTTAAAGATTTTTAATAAAACCCACGGAAAACAGAAAAAAAAAGAAAAAAACATTACACAATAATATGTAACAATAACTTTGAAAAACATCAAACCAAATAAAAGGCGTCAAAAGTATTAATGGTTTCGGGCATGAGAGGAAGGGGAGAAATAAAAAGGACATGTGTGGGAGGTGACAACAATACGATGAGAATAGATAGACAACCACACGGTATTGCTTTTGCTTAAGCGGCGTTAACAATTTCAAGCACTATAACGACACGTGGCAGCTGCTTTTAAAATTCAATTTCCGTCATGTAATCCTTGGTTAACATCAATTGTTTTATTAGCCAAACCAAACTACCAGCAGCAGCAAACAACATATTGTACCAGTCAGCAGTTATTTAATATTATTTTTGTTTTGTTTATGAATGAATTTATTCGCTTTGTCAAGTAAACGGGGGAGGGGAAGTTAACGAGGGTGATTTTTTTTCGAAGCAGGTTTTTCAAAATTGAGTTGTTACATCTTTTTTCGGACACTATTAATGAAATACAAAGTTTGCTTGAAGAGACTTTATTAAATTTTGATTTCAAATCAACTAGAACAGAACTAGAACAGAACTAGAACAGAACTAGAACAGAACTAGAACAGAACTAGAACAGAACTAGAACAGAACTAGAACAGAACTAGAACAGAACTAGAACAGAACTAGAACAGAACTAGAACAGAACTAGAACAGAACTAGAACAGAACTAGAACAGAACTAGAACAGAACTAGAACAGAACTAGAACAGAACTAGAACAGAACTAGAACAGAACTAGAACAGAACTAGAACAGAACTAGAACAGAACTAGAACAGAACTAGAACAGAACTAGAACAGAACTAGAACAGAACTAGAACAGAACTAGAACAGAACTAGAACAGAACTAGAACAGAACTAGAACAGAACTAGAACAGAACTAGAACAGAACTAGAACAGAACTAGAACAGAACTAGAACAGAACTAGAACAGAACTAGAACAGAACTAGAACAGAACTAGAACAGAACTAGAACAGAACTAGAACAGAACTAGAACAGAACTAGAACAGAACTAGAACAGAACTAGAACAGAACTAGAACAGAACTAGAACAGAACTAGAACAGAACTAGAACAGAACTAGAACAGAACTAGAACAGAACTAGAACAGAACTAGAACAGAACTAGAACAGAACTAGAACAGAACGAGAACAGAACTAGAACTAGAACTAGAACTAGAACTAGAACTAGAACTAGAACAGAACAGAACAGAACTAGAACAGAACAGAACAGAACTAGAACTGAACTAAAACAGAACTAGAACAGAACTAGAACAGAATTAGAACAGAACTAAAACAGAACTAGAACAGAAGTTGAACAGAAGTTGAACAGAACTAAAACAGAACTAGAACAGAACTAGAACAGAACTAGAACAGAACTAGAACAGAACTAGAACAGAACTAGAACAGAACTAGAACAGAACTAAAACAGAACTAAAACAGAACTAGAACAGAACTAGAACAGAACTAGAACACAACTAGTTCCCCAATTAAATATTAAATAAAAGCATATTTCGCATTCAATTACCTCAAATATTAAATTAATTATATACTACTATCATTTTTATTGTTTTAGCTTCCATATTATTAATCCTCTATCTTATCTATTGACCAATATTATACAATTCTTTGATTCTTTCATATTCAATCATATTTTTTCTATTTACCCATAAAATGGTTTGTGGTTTTTAATACAAAACATTTTGCCCATTAATCATATTTCAAATCAAAAATAAAAATCCACTATTATTCAATAACGATTGTTAAAACATGTCAAACTGACAGTTGTGTACGTTTCCTACTAACACCCCTTTCGCCTGTCAATGAATTGATTGGTGGGGGGAGGGAGGCACGTTCTTTGCAACAATAGTACCACCATATAGTTTTCGTATTGCATTTTGGCCTACACTTGGTTGTAATGTGATTTAATGTGAATATTATTATCTTATTCATACAATATTATCAATTTGTTAAACATTACATTCTTTATTGATAAATAAAAAAAGCTTTATCTGCTTTGGCATTTCAGGTCAACGGGGAGAAAGAAAATAAAATTTACAGCAATTTTATCTTTTACTGAACTACATTCCTTAAGAGTTTGAATGTTGCAGTTTCTACAAAAACATAAGTTTTCAATTGTTGCAAACAAGAAATACAAATATTTTATTTACTTTTTAGCTGTAGTTTTTTTTTTGTAATATTTATTTAGTATTTATGCTGCCAAAAGATAAGAAATAAATGTCTAGACCCTAAAGACCCAATTATTTCAAGAGTTTTAAAACCTTATAAATAGCCTAATTTTAGGGGTTTGTTTTAAGAAAACCAGTTATAATAATAATAAAATAATAATCCATCTATTATATTTATTTATACTTATCTCCTATTTTTAATCAAATTGTGCGTTTATTTCATTGTTAGGATTGTACAAAACAAATTCTTGATAATAAAACTCATTTGCCTGATATGTGTATGTTAAAAAAAATATTTCATTTGGCAGCTTGTTTGATTTTTGCTACGATCTGATAACAAATTAAGGCTGACTGGTCAAAATTGTTTAATAAACGGCGCTTATCAACCAGCCCACTAACAACTTGACTCCAATAAAAAATGTTTACTAATGTTGAAATTGATACGTAAAATGATACGTCCATCGCACAAGAAAAGAATGAAATCGTAACTGGGGATGGAGAAGGGATAGAAACTACTTACATTTAATTGCAGTTATAGTTTTGTTCCAATTCTGTTCTAGTTCTGTTCTAGTTCTGTTCTAGTTCTGTTCTAGTTCTGTTCTAGTTCTGTTCTAGTTCTGTTCTAGTTCTGTTCTAGTTCTGTTCTAGTTCTGTTCTAGTTCTGTTCTAGTTCTGTTCTAGTTCTGTTCTAGTTCTGTTCTAGTTCTGTTCTAGTTCTGTTCTAGTTCTGTTCTAGTTCTGTTCTAGTTCTGTTCTAGTTCTGTTCTAGTTCTGTTCTAGTTCTGTTCTAGTTCTGTTCTAGTTCAATTCTAGTTCTGTTCTAGTTCTGTTCTAGTTCTGTTCTAGTTCTGTTCTAGTTCTGTTCTAGTTCTGTCTAGTTCTGTTCTAGTTCTGTTCTAGTTCTGTTCTAGTTCTGTTCTAGTTCTGTTCTAGTTCTGTTCTAGTTCTGTTCTAGTTCTGTTCTAGTTCTGTTCTAGTTCTGTTCTAGTTCTGTTCTAGTTCTGTTCTAGTTCTGTTCTAGTTCTGTTCTAGTTCTGTTCTAGTTCTGTTGTAGTTTTGTTCTAGTTCTGTTCTAGTTCTGTTCTAGTTCTGTTCTAGTTCTGTTCTAGTTCTGTTCTAGTTCTGTTCTAGTTCTGTTCTAGTTCTGTTCTAGTTCTGTTCTAGTTCTGTTCTAGTTCTGTTCTAGTTCTGTTCTAGTTCTGTTCTAGTTCTGTTCTAGTTCTGTTCTAGTTCTGTTCTAGTTCTGTTCTAGTTCTGTTCTAGTTCTGTTCTAGTTCTGTTCTAGTTCTGTTCTAGTTCTATTGGTGTTGTGTTCTAGATCTATTCTAGTTATCTTATAAATTAATTCACGTGTTTCAAATTTATGTTTTAACACATTTAATTATCTGTCTTCATTTGTAATCTAAACCATCCTATTTCTAGAGATTGTTTATATTTGATAAATCATAGAAAATTTATGGCCCTCGAAAATGTGAGTAGTATTTTATAACAAATTATATATATTTCTGATATAAGAAATCAGCTTTCTTACGTCTATAACATTTATAAGCAAAAACAACAACAAAACCTCTAAAAATAAAATATTTAATTAAAAAATTTATAACAAGTGTTTAAATGAATTTATAAGCAAGAAATGAATTTTCTTTTTTATTATGAACTATATTCTAAGGCCCCCCATTTAGGTGCAAAATTCGATTTGCAATTTTTAGTAATAAATAAAATTTAATAATTTTTTTGTTCATTCAAGTGTCTATAATTTTGAACTCAATACAATTGAACAAATACAAATCTAGTTGTACATTTGTACTTGTTGTCTCCTAAAACTTCTCAAGTATGATGATGAGTAATTTTTGTTGCTGTAGTTGTATTGTTTATATTTTATTTATTTAATTAACGTTTATGAGTTTTTCACCTGTTTTGTTAGTTGTCTTATTAGAACAACACTTGCTCTTTCCATACCACCACCTCAAATTTTCTATTTTATGGGAGACACTTCAGAAAACACAAGAGTTTTGATTTGTTTTACCATACAATTTTCGAGTACATACTATATAGTATTTGATTTTTTGATTTGTTGTTGATCGTAATGATTTTTGTTACTTGTTGTATTTGTCATTTCATCAAGGGTACTTATGGACTCGCACTTTTGAAGATGATTTTTTTTATTTGACATGTTGTTGTTTTTTCAAGTTTTTTATTGCTGCAAATTGGTTGTCTAATTAAAAATGAAGTGTTATTGTCTGTTTAATGTAGAAAGAAATTAATATTGAATAATAATATTAATTTTGTTGAATTGCCGTCGGAGAGTCTTGCAATTTATTATGAGAGAGAATTGTTGAAGAAAATACCTTTAGCCGACGGTAAATTGTAACGGCTACAAATTAACCGATTTCAGAAAGTTAGTTGTGGCTGCCAAAAGCTTCAAAATTGAACAGACGAACGCGTGAAGCTTTATTATGAATACTAAACTATTTACAAATGAAGTACAATATGACCACCTTTAAACTAATGTGGAACCACAAAACGGATCACAATTGCAACCTAACTGGGACAAAAAACCTGTCAACAGTTCTAGTTCTGCTCTAGTTATGATTTAGTTATGTTTTAGATCTGTTCTAGTTTCTGTTCTAGTTCTGTTCTGGTTCTGTTCTAGTTCTGTTCTAGTTCTGTTCTAGTTCTGTTCTAGTTCTATTCTAGTTCTGTTCTAGTTCTGTTCTAGTCCTGTTCTAGTTCTGTTCTAGTTCTGTTCTAGTTCTGTTCTAGTTCTGTTCTAGTTCTGTTCTAGTTCTGTTCTAGTTCTGTTCTAGTTCTGTTCTAGTTCTGTTCTAGTTCTGTTCTAGTTCTGTTCTAGTTCTGTTCTAGTTCTGTTCTAGTTCTGTTCTAGTTATGTTCTAGTTCGGTTACAGTTTTGTTCTAGTTCTATTTTAGTTCTGTTCTAGTTCTGTTTTAGTGCTGTTCAAGTTCTGTTCTAGTTCTGTTCTAGTTCTGTTCTAGTTCTGTTCTAGTTCTGTTCTAGTTCTGTTCTAGTACTGTTCTAGTTCTGTTCTAGTTCTGTTCTAGTTCTGTTCTAGTTCTAGTTCTGTTCTGTTCTGTTCTAGTTCTGTTCTAGTTCTGTTCTAGTTCTGTTCTAGTTCTGTTCTAGTTCTGTTCTAGTTCTGTTCTAGTTCTGTTCTAGTTCTGTTCTAGTTCTGTTCTAGTTCTGTTCTAGTTCTGTTCTAGTTCTGTTCTAGTTCTGTTCTAGTTCTGTTCTAGTTCTGTTCTAGTTCTGTTCTAGTTCTGTTCTAGTTCTGTTCTAGTTCTGTTCTAGTTCTGTTCTAGTTCTGTTCTAGTTCTGTTCTAGTTCTGTTCTAGTTCTGTTCTAGTTCTGTTCTAGTTCTGTTCTAGTTCTGTTCTAGTTCTGTTCTAGTTCTGTTCTAGTTCTGTTCTAGTTCTGTTCTAGTTCTGTTCTAGTTCTGTTCTAGTTCTGTTCTAGTTCTGTTCTAGTTCTGTTCTAGTTCTGTTCTAGTTCTGTTCTAGTTCTGTTCTAGTTCTGTTCTAGTTCTGCTCTAGTTCTGTTCTAGTTCTGTTCTAGTTCTGTTCTAGTTCTGTTCTAGTTCTGTTCTAGTTCTGTTCTAGTTCTGTTCTAGTTCTGTTCTAGTTCTGTTCTAGTTCTGTTCTAGTTCTGTTCTAGTTCTGTTCTAGTTCTGTTCTAGTTCTGTTCTAGTTCTGTTCTAGTTCTGTTCTAGTTCTGTTCTAGTTCTGTTCTAGTTCTGTTCTAGTTCTGTTCTAGTTCTGTTCTAGTTCTGTTCTAGTTCTGTTCTAGTTCTGTTCTAGTTCTGTTCTAGTTCTATTCTAGTTCTGTTCTAGTTCTGTTCTAGTTCTGTTCTAGTTCTGTTCTAGTTCTGTTCTAGTTCTGTTCTAGTTCTGTTCTAGTTCTGTTCTAATTCTGTTCTGTTCTAGTTCTGTTCTAGTTCTGTTCTAGTTCTGTTCTAGTTCCGTTCTAGTTCTGTTCTAGTTCTGTCCTAGTTCTGTTCTAGTTCTGTTCTAGTTCTGTTCTAGTTCTGTTCTAGTTCTGTTCTAGTTCTGTTCTAGTTCTGTTCTAGTTCTGTTCTAGTTCTGTTCTAGTTCCGTTCTAGTTCTGTTCTAGTTCTGTCCTAGTTCTGTTCTAGTTCTGTTCTAGTTCTGTTCTAGTTCTGTTCTAGTTCTGTTCTAGTTCTGTTCTAGATCTGTTCTAGTTCTGTTCTAGTTCTGTTCTAGTTCTGTTCTAGTTCTGTTCTAGTTCTGTTCTAGTTCTGTTCTAGTTCTGTTCTAGTTCTGTTCAAGTTCTGTTCTAGTTCTGTTCTAGTTCTGTTCTAGTTCTGTTCTAGTTCGGTTCTAGTTCTGTTCTAGTTCTGTTCTAGTTCTGTTCTAGTTCTGTTCTAGTTCTGTTCTAGTTCTGTTCTAGTTCTGTTCTAGTTCTGTTCTAGTTCTGTTCTAGTTCTAGTTCTGTTCTAGTTCTGTTCTAGTTCTGTTCTAGTTCTATTCTAGTTCTGTTCTAGTTCTAGTTCTTGTTTTAGTTCTGTTCTAGTTGATTTTGAATTAAAAAGATTTTTGATTTTTTTCTTAATAATTTTTTTTATTGACTAAATTAACATTTGTTTTGGTTTTATATAATTTTTTCTTTTATATTACAAGTAAATATTACACAATAGATTTTTTCAAAATTTAAAAACTATAAATTCCAATAAAATGTCTTATAAAACACAACTAATATTTATAAAATTTGTTTAATTAATTATAATAAATTCTATATATTTTTTTGTTATTTTTTGTTAGACTTTTTTTAAACTTACAAACTAAACAATTTACAGGATGTTAAAAATTTAAAAAAATTCAATATTTACAAAATTAAAAAGGAAAATTCTTTACGTAAGCAAAACTATACACATTTTTTTAAAACTTAAAAAAGTTTTTTGTTATTGTTGGAATTTGTGGCTAAATTATATACAATTTTTTGTTATTAAAATGAAATTTTAAAAAGGAAACATTTTTACAAAAATAAAATTGCAACAAATCTATTTTTGTTTTTAATAAATTTACTCCCAAGGTTTTATGTTTTTTTTTGTTATTGTCCAAATTGTTGATTATTCGAGTCGCTTCTAAAATGCTGTTTTTAAATTATTGCTTTAATGGTTTCAATTTTTTTTGGTAGCAAAACTTGTGAATTTTTGAAATTCATTTTTAGTTTTTTTTCTTAAAATTTTTTAAAGTTTTTTTTTGAAAGGAATTTTTCTTTTTAGTATTAGGGGCCCTGCTTACTTTTTTGTTCTAAACACCTGTTATTGTTAACTTTTTAAGGCCACCCAGCAGCTTTTATTTACTCTAACTAAAAAATAAACCTAAATTTGTCTAGATTTGGGAAAATTCCTTTAATTTCTAATGCCACCAGGCTCGTTGATGGGCATGAGCAGCATGCATACCCGCAGCAGCAGCCGCTGCGGCATGTTGATAAGCTGCACCATTGGCCAACACTAAATGATGGGCTGCAGCATTTTGCATAGAAGCAGAGACACAATCTTGCGGTAATTTGGTGCCATCACTGAGACAGGGTTTGCCATTACGCACTAACACAGGCACAGCTACTCGTCGTGGTGAGGGCAAGGCCGAGGGGTGATGATGATGACCATGTAAGGCAGGATGTTGTTCGTAAACGCCCTTTTCATTTTGGGCACGCTTTGTCTTGTAACGATGATTTTGGAACCAGATTTTCACTTGGGTGGGTGTTAGTCTTATTAAACTGGCTAAGTGCTCTCTTTCGGGAGCCGATAAATAACGTTGTTGTCTAAAACGTCTCTCCAATTCATACGTTTGGGCCTTGGTAAATAAAACTCGTCGTTTTCTTTTCTTATTAGGCATACCATCTGATCCTGTGCCCGTATTACTGCCATCCTGATCATTTTCATCATCGATCTCTTCCTCTATACCATCTTCTATTAAACTATCATCATGAGGATTAGAGGAATTACCACCAGCACTGTTATTGCTATCGGTATTGGGTTTCATTAAATGACCATTATTTTGTTGACTATGCAGATGATGTAGATTATTGTTGTCTCCACCGCCCACCGAGAGGGCATCACTATCGGCTGAACGACTGTAGGTTTTGTAATCTCCCGATAGAGCGGGTGAGGTTTGGCAATTTGAACCGATATAGGTGTAGGAAACTTCTGAGTTAACGGGTGAGGTACTGTCGGGACTGGCAGGTTGTTGGACGCCTATTGGGAAAAAAGAAAAAAAGAGAAAACAAATTAGTTAATTTTGTTTTTAAAAGCTTTTTTTGATAAAAAAATAAGAGTTTTATGGGAAGCTTAATTGGGATTCAATAATGAACTTAATTCAAAGCTTACTGGAGCTTTCTTGAAATTAGAAGAAGAATTGCATCTAGGGCGTTAAAGGGACTACAAGCGAGCTAAATGTTTGAGATAAATGTTCAGTTCTAGTTCTGTTCTAGATCTGTTCTAGATCTGTTCTAGTTCTGTTCTAGTTCTGTTCTAGTTCTGTTCTAGTTCTGTTCTAGTTCTGTTCTAGTTCTGTTC
>NC_060951.1:2485670-2487550 GCF_022045245.1 Lucilia cuprina | reverse complement strand
AACAGAACTAGAACAGAACTAGAACAGAACTAGAACAGTACTAGAACAGAACTAGAACAGAACTAGAACAGAACTAGAACAGAACTAGAACAGAACTAGAACAGAACTTGAACAGCACTAAAACAGAACTAGAACAGAACTAAAATAGAACTAGAACAAAACTGTAACCGAACTAGAACATAACTAGAACAGAACTAGAACAGAACTAGAACAGAACTAGAACAGAACTAGAACAGAACTAGAACAGAACTAGAACAGAACTAGAACAGAACTAGAACAGAACTAGAACAGAACTAGAACAGAACTAGAACAGAACTAGAACAGAACTAGAACAGAACTAGAACAGAACTAGAACAGGACTAGAACAGAACTAGAACAGAACTAGAATAGAACTAGAACAGAACTAGAACAGAACTAGAACAGAACTAGAACAGAACCAGAACAGAACTAGAACAGAACTAGAACAGATCTAAAACATAACTAAATCATAACTAGAGCAGAACTAGAACTGTTGACAGGTTTTTTGTCCCAGTTAGGTTGCAATTGTGATCCGTTTTGTGGTTCCACATTAGTTTAAAGGTGGTCATATTGTACTTCATTTGTAAATAGTTTAGTATTCATAATAAAGCTTCACGCGTTCGTCTGTTCAATTTTGAAGCTTTTGGCAGCCACAACTAACTTTCTGAAATCGGTTAATTTGTAGCCGTTACAATTTACCGTCGGCTAAAGGTATTTTCTTCAACAATTCTCTCTCATAATAAATTGCAAGACTCTCCGACGGCAATTCAACAAAATTAATATTATTATTCAATATTAATTTCTTTCTACATTAAACAGACAATAACACTTCATTTTTAATTAGACAACCAATTTGCAGCAATAAAAAACTTGAAAAAACAACAACATGTCAAATAAAAAAAATCATCTTCAAAAGTGCGAGTCCATAAGTACCCTTGATGAAATGACAAATACAACAAGTAACAAAAATCATTACGATCAACAACAAATCAAAAAAATCAAATACTATATAGTATGTACTCGAAAATTGTATGGTAAAACAAATCAAAACTCTTGTGTTTTCTGAAGTGTCTCCCATAAAATAGAAAATTTGAGGTGGTGGTATGGAAAGAGCAAGTGTTGTTCTAATAAGACAACTAACAAAACAGGTGAAAAACTCATAAACGTTAATTAAATAAATAAAATATAAACAATACAACTACAGCAACAAAAATTACTCATCATCATACTTGAGAAGTTTTAGGAGACAACAAGTACAAATGTACAACTAGATTTGTATTTGTTCAATTGTATTGAGTTCAAAATATAGACACTTGAATGAACAAAAAAATTATTAAATTTTATTTATTACTAAAAATTGCAAATCGAATTTTGCACCTAAATGGGGGGCCTTAGAATATAGTTCATAATAAAAAAGAAAATTCATTTCTTGCTTATAAATTCATTTAACACTTGTTATAAATTTTTTAATTAAATATTTTATTTTTAGAGGTTTTGTTGTTGTTTTTGCTTATAAATGTTATAGACGTAAGAAAGCTGATTTCTTATATCAGAAATATATATAATTTGTTATAAAATACTACTCACATTTTCGAGGGCCATAAATTTTCTATGATTTATCAAATATAAACAATCTCTAGAAATAGGATGGTTTAGATTACAAATGAAGACAGATAATTAAATGTGTTAAAACATAAATTTGAAACACGTGAATTAATTTATAAGATAACTAGAATAGATCTAGAACACAACACCAATAGAACTAGAACAGAACTAGAACAGAACTAGAACAGAACTAGAACAGAACTAGAACAGAACTAGAACAGAACTAGAACAGAACTAGAACAGAACTAGAACAGAAC
>NC_060951.1:2461903-2485570 GCF_022045245.1 Lucilia cuprina | reverse complement strand
TAGTTCTGTTCTAGTTCTGTTCTAGTTCTGTTCTAGTTCTGTTCTAGTTCTAGTTCTGTTCTAGTTCTGTTCTAGTTCTGTTCTAGTTCTGTTCTAGTTCTGTTCTCTGTTTTAAGAAAACTTTGAAATAAAACAAGCTTAAAGTGCAGCTTTAATATGTGACAACAATATAAAATATTCTAAATTTTTCCTAGACTATTTTTAGGGGCGTTAATAAATTGTCTATAATTTTTTTGTTCTAAAACATTATAACAAACCGGAAGGATGGCATATTAGATCACACCTCTATTTGAGGTTTATCGTTTAACATAATTTAACATATTACCTTTTTTGCTTTTACAAGCCAGTAAAACCACCCCAGTTTGAGACACTCACTACAGGAAGGTCAGTGGAACTGCCAAAAAAACATAAATGATCTTTAACACAATAGAAGAGGAAGTTTGTTATAATAAACTCCTGTAGAGTTATAGAAAACTATTTATGAATGAATTTTTAAAAATCAATAAGTTTAAAAGAGACAGGAATAGTTTCAGGTAGTTGAGAACATTTTGGTTTTTGTTGCTATTACAAACAAAAGAAAAACATAAACTTAAGGATTAATTGACATTTGATTTTTATATAAAACACAATAACACACAGAAAACATAAAATATATGACAAACGTAAAGCCTTTTAAGATTGATAGTATGATTAAGCAAGGATTTCTATTAGTAAAAGAAAAAAACACCCTGAATTTTTAATGTGATTTCTTTTTTTTTGGGCTAAATAATTTACCAACTCTATTCAACAATAGTTTATATCCTGTTAAACAATGTGTGTGTGTGAAGATCCTTTTTATTGAAAATTATCTGGCAAATTGTAGACAAATTTTCCGTGTTTATTTTATAATTGTTATATTTCAAAATCTTGCTTGTCATTAATTGTAAGTTAAAAAGTTATTTGGGGTTTTGTTTGTTGTTTGTTCGCTCGCTCGCTCGTTTCTTTTCTTTTCTTTTTTTATATTTATTTGTTGTCTATCGATTTATTAAACTCTTCTCTTAATAATGTGTTTAACAAAAGGCAGATGTTTTTTTTTTGGGAATATATTTTTTAATAACGTTCTTTTTTTAACATAATTCTATTAATAACCACCCTTAATTTGTTGTTTTTTAATCTTGACTAATAGTTTTTTTTTCCTTTTTTTGGCTGCTTCACACTTGAGGATTATTTTGTTATTTTTTAGTTAGTGTTTAGTATGTGTGTTGTTTTTGGGAAATATTAAAAATATTGGCACGCACTTCCTTTTTGAAGTTTTAGCTACTGAAGTATATGGGAATTTCTACAGCTGTTTAAAGTCAAAGCTCCCTGTAGTTTTATATTAAGTTATTAAAAGGATAATAAAGCAAATAATTTGTTAAATTTGTTAAATGTTAGGCAATAGGTTGCTATGGTATAATCATTAATCACCTTTTGAATAGAAAAAAATAACAAGAAATCAGAAAGCCAAAGGATACTTAAGACAAAATACAAATTTCAAAATAAATTAAAAAAAATCAAATACTTACAATTACGAAAGAATGTTTCAATAGGTTGTATTCAAGTTTGAAAAGTTTTATAAAAAGCTCTATTAATAAAGCTTAATCAAGACTGCAAAATGTTGTAAAATTTAAGCTTAATTAAGACCACAAACTATTCTAAGATTACAGCCTAAATGTAATTGCAAAAAGTTTAACATTTGAAAGTCAGTTAACATCACAAAAAGCTCCAAATTCTAAGGATAATTACTAGAAATTTAAGTTTAATTTGCACTTTATAAAGTTCTTTGTTGAAAGCTAATTTGGTTGTACAAAAAGTTCTAATACTAAAGCTTAATTAAGACTACAAAAAGTTTTAAGATTAAAGCTTAATTAAAAGTTCCAAGTTGTATTGAAGCGACATAAAGCTTCAAAATTGAAACTTTAAAAAGATCTGAGATCAGAGCTTAATATGAACAACAAAATGTTCCAAATTTTAAGCGTAAAGTACAAAAAGCTTTAAGGTTTAAGCTTAATTGAAAACACAAATAGTTGTATTAATAAACTTTGAGGTTAAATACAAAAAAAGCTTTAACGTTTAAGCTTAATCAGAACTACAAAAAGTTCTTTTAATGAACTTTAAGGATGAACTACAAAAAGATCTATTAATAAGGATGAACTACAAAAAGTTCTATTAATAAAGCTTTATTTAAGATTTCAAATAGTTTTAAAATAAAAGTTTAGGTGAAAGTAAAGAGAACTCGAAAGCTAAATTTTATCCACAAAGATTTAAGCTTTATTGGGCTATTAAAAAGGCCTTCAAATAAAGCTTAGTTAAAACTATATTAAAGCTATAAAGTGTTCTTCAATTGAAGCTTAATTGAGTTTAATTGAAAACCTAAAAAGTTCCTTTTAATTAAAGCTTGTTCTTTCTTAACTTAGCTTTGAAAGCTTATCTTAAACGCAGAAAGAAGCTTTTAAAAGTTTAATTCCAAATTAAGCTTTTTAAAAACTAGTTTGTTTTCTTCTCTCAACTTACCGTATAAATCATTTTCCTTAATCCAAGGCGAACGCCCCGAATGCGTAAGCATTGTATGGGCTATATGATACGAAGACATGTCATCGTTGAAACCATTGGGGAAATTTTTAGGTAAATATTGACCAGCAGCCGCTACCGCAGCGGCAGCATTATGATTGGCAATAAATTGAGCGGCTGCCTGAGCCTGAGCTGAAGCACTAACCGCCGCTGCTGAAGCCACACTAGAAGCATTATTTGGATCTAAAACGGCATTAGGATTGGCGGCTGTAGTTAGATGAGTTGAGTCACCATTTAAGGGGTTTAAGTGATTGGCATCGGAGGTGGTTTGTTGTTGTTGTTGCTGATTAATATCTTGCGGATGATGACCGCCGCCAGTAGTGTGTTTAAGTTCAGAGTTTTCTAAATTTAATATATCCGATATATGAAAACCGGAAGATCTTTGCGAGGAGGGTACTTTGGCATCAAATAAGCTGTAAAGTAAAAAACAAAAGAAGGGAATAATAGATAAATAAATTGTGTAATTTTTAAATTAACATTATATATTTATTAGTTTTATGTAATAAAAAATGTTATATTTAGTTTGAAAAATGTCTACCTGTTATCTTAGTTCTTTTGGGTAATTTTCAAAATAATTGTTTTATGATTTTTGGGTAAAAACAGGATGTGTGGGATTTTTATTTTGTTACCGAAATGTTATAATATTTTCCAAATTAATCGCAAGATTATTCACACATTTTTGAGCTAAAAATTTTCATAAATGTGTCAAAGTTAAAGCCCTGAAGTTAAACATATATATTTTTTTTGTAAATTAATCTTTGTAAAGAAAATTTGATTTTTGTTAATTTAATCACATCAACAATTAACTAAATTCCTAACTAAAACCAAGGCACACTTCTTTTGACATTATATTTAAATAATAACAACTAAAATTAAAGATTATATTTTAACTACCTGTATTTCAAAGGTTAATTTGTGTAACTGTCTGTCCGTCCATCCATCCGTCCGTCTGTCTCTAGCAAAAACCACAAAACTGTTGTTAATACAAAACACATGTGTGTTAAGCGTAAAGAAAAAAACTAGAGGTTTTCTTTGAGTAAAACTGGTTTTTCCCTGTGTCTTTCCCAAAAGATTTTTCGCAATTTAAGCAAAATTCCCACGCCTTTTAGGCACAAGTTTAACACCTCTAAAACGTTTAGATCACTGTGTATTTAAGGGAATTTCCTTAACAGGATTCCCCCGTGTTTCGCCTGTTACGTGTGTTTTGCTCTTTCGTTTCTTCGTTCGTTGGCAATGTCTGTTCAACACATGTTTGGAAATTGAGCAAAAATTTTGAAATTTTCTTATGGTTTTTCCTTTAACACCTATGGGAATTTTAAACAAAAATTTCCTTGATTTTATATGATGGCTCATCAGGGGAGATTAGTTTTTTATTGGCAAAGTGTATAGGAAAAAACAGCGAGCAAGATCCTTGTACGCGCCTTGGTTTTGGGTAAATCCTTAATAGCAGCACAAAAATTTGCACAAAACTATACACATGTGCGTGGAAATTACGTGTTTTAAGGGATTTAAATTAACAAATTAATTAGCATAAAGTGCTTGGAAAAAAAAGAAAATTTTAATAAAATATTTAAGATTTTTTAAAGAATTTTAAAGATATTTTTTTGATTTAAATTAAAAAAAAAATATTTTTTATCCCATAGTGATTTCTTCAAATTTTTCTTTAAAATTCGTTTTATTATTAAAATATATAAAATTTAAAATTTGTTAATTTTTTCGATTTTTTTTTTTCAAAATTTTGAAATTTTTCTTTAAACGACCCATAGTGTTTTGAATATATTTTCAAATTTTATTAATATCCTTTTGATTTTTTGTATTTTACAAAAAAATATGAAAAATTTTTTAAAATTCCTTAATTTTCTTTAAGCGGCCCATAGTGCTTTCAGTAAAAAAAGCTTTAAAATTCTTTCTATTATTTTTTTTCTTAAAAACTCATTGTTATATTAATAAATAAAAAAATTTTCATTATTTGTTAATTTTTCCAAAATTCTTAAATTTTCCCAAAACGACCCATAGTGTTTTAGGTTAATTTTCAAAAAATTTATTAATATCCTTTTGTTCTTTTGTATTTAAACAAAAATTATGAAATATTTCTATAAAATATTTCAAAATTCTTAAAGTTTTGTGTTGAAACGAACCATAGTGCTTCAAGTAGATTTCCAAAATTGTTTAATCTCTAAATTTAAAATCATTCAAAAACTCCTAAATCCTCTAAAACAAGCAAAAAAAATTAACATATTTTTTTCGTTTTTAAACAACCCACTGTGCAATCACCCAAATCTTAAAACTTAATACTTTTATACAATGACAACAAATTGTTGATAAAAAAGCTATAAGAATGCTATTTCAAACATTTTAGTTTTGAAAGCTTTAAGCTTTTTAACAAATTTTAATAACTTTGCTAAGAGCTTTAAAGCTTTTATCGAAAATGTTCTATAAAATTAGTTTTTTTTTGTTAAATTTTGATAGAAAATTTAATGATTTATTACTTCTAATTTCAAAAAAAAAATTGCTTTAGAGCTTGAAAGCTTTAGTAAACATTTTTATTAAAAATCTGGATTTTGCTGAAAATTTTGATAACAATGACGATTTAAATATAATTGAGGGCTTTAAAATAGAAAATATGTAAAATTATCTTCAAAGCTTTAAAGCTTTTTTTTATAAAATTTAATAAAATTGAAATTTTTAAGCAAAATTTTAGTTTTTATCATTATTGTTTAGTATTTTCCTAATTTTTGACAAACAATTTCGAAAACTTGTTTCAGAGCTTTAAAGCTTTAATAAAAAATTGTAACAAAATTTTAAGAAATTTAAGTTTTTTTTATAAAATTTTAAATGTAGATAAATGCTAGCAGCATTTTTAAAGTTTTGTGCCTAAACATTTAATAGAGCTTTAAAGCTCTAGTAGATTTTTTTTAAACCTTTGTAAGTTTTAACTTAAAAAATTTCTTCCTTTTAAATATTTTCTTTGTTTCTCTCTCTAAAATTTGTCTGCAATTTTATAAGATCTTACCCTGGTAACGCATTACGCAAAGCCGCCGGATAAAATGCCGCTGGCAATAAAGCATGACCCCAATGAGGCAACAACATGGGAGACCAGGGCAGAAAAGGAGCCGCCGCTACTGCAGCAGCAGCAGCCGAAGGCACCATTAAACTGCTCATGCTGTGTAATGAGGGAAAACCACTAAATCCGGTGGCTCCCGTAGGTATTCTCAAATGATCGTGAGCTCCCACTGAGGGAGTATTCGAGGGAACTGTAGTAGTGGCGGTTTTGGCCGTTAACTCTTCTCTTCTTAAATCTTTAGCGGCGGGTGTAGGAGTAGAGGTACGTGGTGGTGGCGAAGGTGATCTAGATCTTGATCTAGGCGATCGTGATCTAGGGGGAGGTGTTGGTGGGGAGCAAACGGAAATATCAGAATCCTTGTGTGGTGATTGTGAGGGCGATTTGTTAGGTGTATGTCTAGCCGATCCTGTAGAGGACTCGGTGGATTTGCGTCGGGACGGCGAGCGGGCCGGTGAGGGAGAACGTTTCCTTTTTTCAGCCACTTTGAAGCTGTTTTTTAACACGGAAATTTTAACTGTTTTTTTTTTTTTGAAAAAAGGAGTTCAACTCCTTATTTTTTTATTTATAAAAATAAAACACTTTTAATTTGTTTATAGGGGTTTCCAATTATCCTGTTAATTTCTTTTAGGTAAATTTCTTTCACACTTGTTTATTTGTTTAGTTAAGATCCTTTTTATTAAACACGGTTTTTCTTTTTTATTTTGTAAATTTTCCAATATTTAAAAAAATTTTTTCTTTATATTTGGAAATTTTGTTTTCAAAAGGGATTTTCTTTCTTTTTGGGAAATTATTTATTTTAATTTGGGTTTTTGCTAAACGCGACGCTGATGCAAACTATTTGAAGTGTCATCAACAACTAACTTGTAAACAAGAACTCAACATAATTCCAACCAAATTTCAGCAGTTCAAAAGTGGTTGGCTAAATCATGTACAAAATAAAGAATTTTCCCAACAACCACCATACTACCAGTGCCACAAATTGTAGCAAGCAACAACACGAAACAAAAAACCCAAAACAAATCCACTTTCACCTCCGGCCATTGTACACGTAAAATACACAGCAAAAACAACAAGAAATGAAAAACCCATTCACCCATCATGTAATAAAAACAGATCGATTTTATGTGCTAAGTGGGCTCTCATGTCCTTTTCAACAACAACACAAGCACACATACACACACACACACACAATCTCTCTTTGCCTACTCACAAGCACCACAACAACAAGAAGAACAACAACAGCAGCAGCAACAACAAGCTCTTATAAACCTCATCAACACCAATTGCCTTTAAGCACAAATATCCTTTCGTAACATTTAACCAGAGAGAGCAAAACAAATATAATATTTAGCCCTCTCTGTCTAACACTCTAGAAGAGCGCATACTCTTCAATATGGGTGAGAGGGTACTTGAATTTGTTGGTGTAGTAGTTGTGCTCATTATTCTCATCATTTAATATGTACAACAAGGTAACTAACTGTATAGACGAGTAGTACTACTAGTTTGGAGTAGTAAAACTCTTCGTTTATCCTGAAATTGTTTTTGTTTTATCACACATACTACCACTCGCTGCTCTACCACCATTACTACTTCTACTAATATTTTCAATTTATGTGTTTGTTGTTTTTTCTTCTTTTCTTTGATTTTCATTCATACTCATTCATGTTTTTATATTTTTCTTTTTTTGTTGTTTTTGTGTCTCAGCCAACCATGATTGAGGCTTAAGTCTTGTACATACTTTACATGATTGGGTTTCACATTTCTGGGCTCTTCTGTTTTCAAGCATTTTTCACTTGCCGTTTAAGTACTCGGGCTCTCCATCCTTCTTGGATCTTGTGTTTCAATGTTTGTTTTTCTTTCGTTTGGTGGCAAGGGTTTCTTGCTCCCATAATGGCTGTTTTTAAAAGCATAAGGTTTTCTTTTGTTGTTTGCTTGGAACTCCTTGTTTACGAAGGCCCTCTTACCCATTTACAAACATTTACTTTCGTTAGTCTCACTGGCGTATTTTCCTTTGTAGCCAGTCATCCATTTAAATATCTATATACTTTGTGCTGTCATCATCATTTTCATCATTACATTTTTTTTATATTGTTTTGTTAAAGTTAATGTAGGGAAAAAGTAAGGAGTTCTTTTTTTTGATAAAGTTGGATCATGTTTTCTCTTATAGTTCTGTTCCAGTTTTAGTTCTGCTCTAGTTATGTTCTAGTTCTGTTCTAGTTTTGTTCTAGTTCTGTTCTAGTTCTGTTCTAGTTCTGTTCTAGTTCTGTTCTAGTTCTGTTCTAGTTCTGTTCTAGTTCTGTTCTAGTTCTGTTCTAGTTCTGTTCTAGTTCTGTTCTAGTTCTGTTCTAGTTCTGTTCTAGTTCTGTTCTAGTTCTGTTCTAGTTCTGTTCTAGTTCTGTTCTAGTTCTGTTCTAGTTATGTTCTAGTTCTCTTCTAGTTCTTTTTTTGTTCTTTTCTAGTTCTGTTCTAGTTATGTTATAGTTTTGTTTGAGTTCTGTTCAAAAATTACCTTTCAAGACGAATTTACATTTTCTCCCAACCATTAAGTCCTATCTTACTTTACTAAATATTACTGCCATTGTTAGCCATGTAGTAACTCTTGGGGTCTATTGCCTTTATACTAACTGCTGCTTTATTATTTTCTTACATTTTTCCATTATTAAATCTGGGATTTATGGTGTATTAAATGTGTATGTGTTTGTAACTTCTTCCTCTAGCTGCTTTTTCTTGTCCACAAGCCGCTGACAGAGGAACTTTACACAGTTAAATAATGATACTTCCGTTTAATATTAAAACATAAAAATAATAAGATGAAAAATAAAATTTATGTGTAATAATGTTACAGTTTAATGTGATTACATTTAATAAAAATGAAAAGAAAAAAATCAAAATTAATAACTTATTAAATGTTTGAGGAATTAAAAAAAGAGACATTTAACCCGAGAAAATCTTAACGTTAAACTAGGGGTTTATATTAAGATGGAATTGAGACATTTTAAACCTAAGAGAATCTTTTCCAAAATCTTGTTTTAAGTAATTTTGTGGGGACTTTTGTTGACTTGTAGGAAGTTTTTTTTTTGTAAAACCTGTTAAAATCTTTAAGTTAAACTTGGTTTTTCACTTTAAACCAATTTTGTGTTTAGACTTAATTTAAACTTGGTTTTTCTTGTAATCTATTTGTTCTATTGGGAATTTTTGTTGACTTATGGGGTGAAAAAAGGGGAAAATATATTTGAGTTGTTTTTGATCTTTGATTAGTTTTCAAAATCTATTGGTTAAACTGGGGTTTTTCATGTTTTAGGCTGAAAATTGGGAAATTCTCTTTACTTATTGGAGGAATTTCCTTAAGTTAGTGTCATAATCTTAGAGGTAAGCAAAGGAAAAATGTGTTTAAAATTGACCTGCCCTCTGTTAAACATGGGAAATAACCTGAAGCTTAAACTGGCAAAGCGGTAGCAAGAGATGATTAAAAAGTTGAACTATTAAAAAAATAAACAATTTAATTTAAAAAAATGTCAAAAACCTTTTACCTTAGATAGTAAAATATTGAAAAAAATTGTTCTTTTTAAAATTTTCGTTAAATAAATATGTATATATTTAACAAACTTTTCTTTGCAAAACAAAACCATTTACTTTTATTTATATTCATTTATCTTTGCCAAAAATATTCAAAACTAAAATAACTACTTCAATTTAGTTTTTCTAGTCTACTAGAGAAGTGGAAAAGTCATAAATGTACTTAATACTCAATAGTTTTATTTGTTACAGAAAACTTTGTTCTTCCTTCCAACTCTACCCAGCACAAGCAATAGAAAAACTAATTTTCTAAGTATTGATTTTTTTCTTTTAAAGCTATCACAGCAAAATATTTAGCACACATGCAAATTTCACATTTAAACTAAAAATATTAGAAAAAAGTTGCTACTAATAAAGTCTCTATAAAAAAGTACTTTTGAAAATGAAAGAAAGTTGGCAAAAAATATATTCAAAATAAATAGAAAACTATTTAAAAGAGTCAAAAAGAGTGGAGTTTAGAATAGAGTGGTAATAGAGAGAAAATGAACACGCAAGCAGTCAAAATAGTTGCATGACTCTTGCTTAAGCAAATGAAGTTGTATCCTTTTGGAAATAAAATAAATAAAAATATTAGAAAATAGTTTGACAGAGTTGCCAACAGAACAAACGAACTAGAACAGAACTAGAACAGAACTAGAACAGAACTAGAACAGAACTAGAACAGAACTAGAACAAAACTAGAACAAAACTAGAACAGAACTAGAACAGAACTAGAACAGAACTAGAACAGAACTAGAACAGAACTAGAACAGAACTAGAACAGAACTAAAACATAACTAGAACAGAACTAGAACAAAAACTAGAACAGAACTAGAACAGAACTAGAACAGAACTAGAACAGAACTAGAACAGAACTAAAACAGAACTAAAACAGAACTAAAACATAACGAAAACATAACTAGAACAGAACTAGAACAGAACTAGAACAGAACTAGAACAGAACTAGAACAGAACTAGAACAGAACTAGAACAGAACTAGAACAGAACTAGAACAGAACTAGAACCAGAACAGAACTAGAACAGAACAGAACTAAAACAGAACTAGAACAGAACATAAACAGAACTAGAATTTGAACAGATCTAGAAAAGAACTGTGTAATCTTTTATAAACAGCTTTGTTTTAGTATAATTTTTTAGTTTAATAAATCAGAACTTCAATTATTATAGATAATTTCAGGAACTTAATAATCTTTCCTGAAAATCTTTTTCCTTTGAAAAAATTCTTTTTTTTGGCAACAACTTAAAATAATATAGTTTTTTTTCCTATCCTGACCATGTTAAACATATTTTCTATCAATATTTGCACGGACTCTTGTGACACATAAGAGGGTACTCCAGTATGAACTCCATATTTGCGTGTCGTCTTTTCATAGTTTTTTTGTGTGAATTCCAAAAAACTCTTCTCTACAAGTTGCCACGTATTCAGCTAGAGAATGTATAATAACTTGAGTAGGATTACAATAAGCAGCAACAGCTACAAGACTACAAGTTTATTGTATATAATGATAAAAAGGATACTCGACAAAACAACAAATAAGAAGAGTGAAAAACCCCATTTATTATTTAAGTAAACAAGTAGGAAAACACAAACACACACACTCTTATAAAATTAAAGGGGAATTTCTAAAATGAGAGAGAAAACGGCAAACAACCAATCAGCATTTAGCATAGAACAGGTAGTGGTAAATCCTGTTAAAGGGAAATTTTCAGGATCAATTATGGGAAATTTTCCAAACAAAGTGTTTTCCATTTTATTAAGAAAGAACGAGAGAGAAAATAACTGGTTAATAAGGGCTTGTGTTTAAATTATTTAGGTAATCATATGTTAACGCCCATTTTTCCGGTTACACTTTTTTTGGGGGAAAAACAAACCAATTTGAAATGGTACAAGAGAGAATGCTTAAACAAAATAAGGCGTTTTCGGGTTATAAAAGAGAGCTTGTGTTATTTTTTCTAATTTTTTTTGTTAACAAGGATTATTATTAAATGTATATTGTGTTTTTTTTATATTAAATCAATCTAAACATGCTTGTTGTTATTGTTATCAAATGCCTCATGATTAGTAGTTTTTGTTTAAACGAGTAGTTTGAAGTTTATTGTTTGAATATCATGAGTTGTTCTGTTGTTGTAGTTGTTATTGTTGTCCTTACAAGGATACTTTTTTTTAAATGGCATTTGGACAACTTTATTATTATAGACGTCGTTGTCTTTTGTTATTATTGTTGTAGGGTGATTATTAGCTTGTTTTTATATAGTTTTTCAATAAAAAAGCACTTTTATTAAAAGTGTTTTTTAAGGGTAAAACTACATGTTTTTAAAGCAGAACTATAAATTATTTCCTATTTTTTAACAAGAAATCTTAAGTATTTGTTTATTTAAACTTCACATGAAGGTTAAGTTTTTTTAAGTAAAAAACTTTAAGGGAAAAGGACTTTTAACAAAAAATTAACTAGAACAGAACTAGAATAGAACTAGAACAGAACTAGAACAGAACTGGAACATAACTAGAACAGAACTAGAACAGAACTAGAACAGAACTAGAACAGAACTAGAACAGAACTAGAACAGAACTAGAACAGAACTAGAACAGAACTAGAACAGAACTAGAACAGAACTAGAACAGAACTAGAACAGAACTAGAACAGAACTAGAACAGAACTAGAACAGAACTAGAACAGAACTAGAACAGAACTAGAACAGAACTAGACCAGAACTAAAACAGAACTATAACAGAACTAGAACAGAACTAGAACTAGAACAGAACTAGAACAGAACTGGAACAGAACTAGAACAGAACTAGAACAGAACTAGAACAGAACTAGAACAGAACTAGAACAGAACAAGAACAGAACTAGAACAGAACTAGAACAGAACTAGAACAGAACTAGAACAGAACTAGAACAGAACTAGAACAGAACTAGAACAGAACTAGAACAGAACTAGAACAGAATTAGAACAGAACTAGAACAGAACTAGACCAGAACTAAAACATAACTAGAACAGAACTAAAATATTAAAATCTGAACAAAATTTAAATAATTTCTTTAACAAAATTCTTAAATTTTTTGTGAAAATTAGCTACTTTAACATGTAATGATTGATTGAAAAATAATTGCAAAACAATTAACTTCCGGTTAGCACAATAGTACACAAATTCTTTAGCAAACGGCAGAGTTTTGCAAATTGGCAAAGATTTCCAAAAAATTGCCTCTTACAAAATCAACTTCCGTATTGGCACACACTGACTGACTGACCCCTTACCTTTTAAAGAGACAAAATGACAAATTTTTCAAATTGATGAGCAAATGTGACTAAAGAAAACAACAATCACGCCACTGGAGACTTCATATAAAAAGGGCCGCAAGATGTTTTAACAAGAGTTCTTTTAAAATTCTAAAAGGACTCTTGTAAAGAAATTTTTCTTCCTTTCAAAGAATAACTCGAAACTCATTAAAAACATTTGCAAGCTGTTATTTAAACTCAAAAAGTCTATCTAGACAAAATGGATTTTAAAACAAAAAACCATTGAGGATTTTTTTTTGAAAAACATATTTGATTTGTATTAAAAGAAGATCATTAATAAATGGGCTAAAAATTGTTTCTAATTCTAGCGGGTTTTTCTTATTTCCAAAAAAAGATAATTTGTTGAGAATTTCTTTAAAAATTTATTATTTGTTTTGTATCTTTATAGAAAATTTTCTTTTGACTGGTTGTTATTTTGTGTTAAAATCACTTCCGCGTAACAAATGTTTTAAAGCAATTAATAAAAATTTTTTGACAAAAAACCGGATAGTTAACGCATTAAAATGGATGACAAAGGTTAAACGGAATAAAAATATAAAATAAGGTATTAACCCTAAAAAGGGTAAAGACAGAAAATAAGGGAAAAAAACAGATTGAAATAGATAAAATGTAAAATTTGTTTAAGTTAAAACACTTTTATTGAAATTATTTAAGTTAGAAGGATAAATATTTCAATTGCTATTCAGCTAGCTGAATTGTTAAAAATTTGAATTATTTTAACAAATTTTTAGCAAAATTTTAATAATTTTTATGGTTACTTATATTCAGCTGATAAATATTTCAATTCAGCTAGCTGAATTACTTAAATTATGCCTTTCTATATAAATTTTGTTAATATTTGGCTTAAATTCTATTAAAAGTTTTATTCAGCTAGCTGAATTGTGAAAATTTTAACAAATTTATAAAAATTTAATGCAAAATTAAAAGATTTCCCTTTAAAAAAACCTATTCAGCTAATAAATATGTTTATTCAGCTAGCTGAATTATTTAAATTATGCCTTTTGATAGAGTTTTTATAAAAAAATGCCTAAAATTGATTAAATGTTCCATTCAGCTAGCTGAATTCTTGTTTTTCTTACAAATTTATAACACTTTAATGCAAAATTGAAAGATTTCCCTTTAAAAACCCTATTCAGCTAATAAATATTTTAATTCAGCTGGCTGAATTACTCAAATTTTGCCTTTTAATAGAGATTTTGTTAAAATTTGCCTAAAAACCTAATAAAAGTTTCATTCAGCTAGCTGAATTGTGAAATTGTTAAAATTTGCCTAAAAACCTAATAAATGTTTCATTCAGCTAGCTGAATTGTGAAAATTTTAAGAAATTTGAGATATTTTAAAGAAAAATCAAAAGATTTTCTTTTAAAAAACTTATTCGGCTAATAAATACTATTATTCAGCTAGCTGAATTCTTATAAAAATACCTTAGAATATATATTTTGTGAAAATTTGCTTCAAAATTTCTAAAAACTAGTATTCATTTAGCTGAATTGTAAAAAAGTTAAAAAAATTTTTCAAAATTTGTAACTAAAGACAAGTATTAGATGTTTGTTAAATAACTTTAATACCTTTTTAGGGTTAAATTAATGTTCCTTATAATGGCACGCATATTGAAGTATTACATTAAATTACCAAAAAAAAGAACACAGATAAAGAACTCCTCATCATTGTCATCATCAATTTTGTTCAAATGAATCAAACTGCAGATGCATTAAAACAAAATTTTTTTTGAATCAAAATCTATAATGGCGGTTATTTTTAACACATACACACCTTTAACTCTACATAAATAAATACGTTACAAAAACAATTTTTTTATTATATGAATGAACGAATGAATTGTTTAAAGTGTGTTTGTGGGTATGAAGGCTTGTTATAGAATATATTCCCTTTTTTCCTTTTTGATTCCCTTTTTCTATATGAATCTTTTTTTTTTTTGGTTTTGGCGAAATCTATGCTTGTAGTTTGGTTATGTTAGAGAGTGTTATAACTACTATTTGATTTTTTACGCCTCTAAATGGTTAAAAGCGGCATTTGTGTCAAGCCATTGTAAAATGTTTATGTAGAGAAATTTATTCCCTTATTATAATTAAAAAAGGGGGTTGTTTGCTAAATACAATTGTATTGAAAAGAAATGAAAAAAAAAACAAAAACAGATTTTATAATGAATTTTGGCTTGATGCTACTAAAGGAATAACGAAATTTCAAGGATAATTAACTACATTAAATGGCATGTCTACTTAGCATAAATGACAACTAATAAAGTATGAATGAATGTATGAAAAAAGAATGAATGAATGTCTGTACTACAAGTAAGTAGAGGTGTGCTTTCTTTTATTTAGTAATACAAAAGGAAATGTGGTTATTAAAATAATTTTTATTATTAATAATATTAAAGGACCCTTACAAAAATGACCAATTTCCAAATGTCAACCATCAAAAACATTAAAATTTAAAGAAAATGCTTTTAAAATCGTATTCAGCTAGCTGAATAACAATATTTTTTTGAAAACTTTATAATAATTGATTTACAAAACTTTTAAGTAGCTGCAAAGCGTATTCAGCTAGCTGAATTTCAAGATCTTTCTAAAAACTCTTTAATAATGATGTATGAAACTTTTAAGCAGCTGAATAACATATATAGCTAGCTGAAAACTCTATTCATTTAGCTGAATTGAAATATTTTATTAAAGAAAATCAATATTATTGTTTTCAACAGCTGAATTACTTATTCAGCTAGCTGAATTAACACACAATTGATCAAAAACTATCAATAAAGAATAAAACAAGACTTTAAACTACCGTAATTCTCTATTCAGCTAGCTGAATTACAATTTTATACTAATTCGATATTATTATTTTCTACAGCTTTTAAGCAGCGGAATTACTTATTCAGCTAGCTGAATTAACACACAATTGATCAAAAACTGTCAATAAAGAATAAAACAAGACTTTAATCTACCCTAATTCTCTATTCAGCTAGCTGAATTACAATTTTATGTAAATTCGATATTATTGTTTTCTACAGCTTTTAAGCAGCTGAATTACTTATTCAGCTAGCTGAATTAACACACAATTGATCAAAAACTATCATTAAAGAATAAAACAAAATTTTAAACTAGTTTAATTCTATATTCAGCTAGCTGAATTACAATTTTACAGAAAAATATTCACTTCTCTATAAATTTAACAAAAACAATTAAATTATCTATTCAGCTAGCTGAATAACTTTATAATATAATCAAATTTAATATAAATCAATTGTCGCAGTTACCCTTTAATATTACTAACACAACCCCCTCTCCCCATTTTCTTACTCAATAACTCTTTATTAAATAAGAAATATTAAACTAATTTTTCAATTTATATTTCATTTAAATGCAGTCAAGTACCTACACTTAATATTTCTTCAAATCGCAAGTGTTTGTACCAGTTACAATAAAAAACAAAAATTATTGTTTTGCAGAAAACAATAAGACATTAAAAAGTTTCCTTAATAGTTTGATAGTTAATATGAATGTGTCACGTACATAAACCTACACTACATATGTGCTGTTTTTTGTATACTATTTATATTATTATAATATGTAACTAAAGGGCATATTAATTTTATATATTAACTGTCATAAATGTCAAAGTCGCATGACATCTTCAAATTGTTAAAAAGAAAGAAAGATTGAAAGAAAAGAAAATAAATAAAATACTATATAGTTTAATGTGATTGGAAAAGTTTGTTTTATATTGCGATCAGTAAGCTAACAAAGACTTTGGTATAAGCTACGAATTTCTTTTTGTTGTGAAATTTTTCATGGTCCATATTTTAGACTAGAATAAAGTATAGCACAGATAATAGACTACACTTTATTGGAGACAAGAATACAGTCCAGAGTATAGACTATTTTCCAGACTATAGTCCAGAGTATAGACTATAGTCCTGAGTATAGGCTATACTCCAGTCTAGTCTGTAGTCTACTCTTTGGTCTAGTCTATATTCTAGTCTATAGTATAGTCTATAGTCTAGTGTGTAGTCTACTCTATGACCTAGCCTACAACCTAGTCTATAGCCTAGTCTACAGTCTAGTCTATAGCCTAGTCTACAGTCTAGTCTATAGTTTAGTATATAGTATAGTCTAAAGTCCAGTCTATAGTCTAGTCTATAGTCTAGTCTAAAGTCCAGTCTATAGTCTAGTCTATAGTCTAGTCTATAGTCTAGTCTATAGTCTAGTCTATAGTCTAATCTACAGTATAGTCTACAGTGTACTCTATAATATAGTCTGTTGTCTATTCTATAGCCTAGTATATAGTCTAGTTTATAGTGTAGTCCATAGTCTAGTCTATAGTCTAGTGTAAAGTCCAGTCTATAGTCTAGTCTATAGTCTAATCTACAGTATAGTCTACAGTGTACTCTATAATATAGTCTGTTGTCTATTCTATAGCCTAGTATATAGTCTAGTCTGTAGTCTACTCTGTACTTTAGCCTACAGTCTAGTTTATAGTACATTCAAAAGCCTAGTATATTGTCTAGTCTAAAGTTTAGTTTATAGTCTAGTCTATAGTCTAGTCTATAGTGTAGTCTAGTCTATAGTCTGGTCTATAGTCTAGTCTATAGTTTAGTCTATAGTCTAGTCTATAGTCTAGTCTATAGTCTAGTCTATAGTCTAGTCTATAGCCTAGTCTATAGTCTAGTCTATAGTCTAGTCTATAGTCTAATCTATAGTCTAGTCTATAGTCTAGTCTATAGTCTAGTCTATAGTCTAGTCTATAGTATAGTCTATAGTCTAGTCTACAGGCTAGTCTAGTCTAAAGTCTAGTCTAAGGTCTAGTCTAAAGTCTAGTCTATAGTCTAGTCTATAGTCTAGTCTATGGTCTAGTCTATAGTCTAGTCTATAGTCTAGTCTATAGTCTAGTCTATAGTCTAGTCTATAGTCTAGTCTATAGTCTAGTCTATAGTCTAGTCTATAGTCTAGTCTATAGTCTAGTCTATAGTATAGTCTATAGTCTAGTCTACAGGCTGGTCTAGTCTAAAGTCTAAGGTCTAGTCTAAAGTCTAGTCTATAGTCTAGTCTATAGTCTAGTCTATAGTCTAGTCTATAGTCTAGCCTATAGTCTAGTCTATAGTCTAGTCTATAGTCTTGAACACAATCTGCTCTGGAACAATCTTGACTAAAGTCTAAACTATAGCCTTGTTTTTTTTAGCTATTTTTTGACCTAAAGTAGCATGCATTTTTTCACATAATCAAGCTCTTGTCACAAGAGTGTCCTCAATTACCAAAAAAATATACATTTATATTCAAGAGTCTAATATTTCTTGCCTTTAATAGTGGGAATTTCAACAAATGTTTTTATAAATAAATATTAAAAGAAAAAATTGCATGTCTGTTAAAGTATACCAACAAAATCATAATTAATTTTAAGGCTCTAAAGGAAACAACAACAAAAAACTAATTTTAGTTAAAAGCGGCTTTTTAAAGTGTCATAAGCCTTGACTAGTTTATAAAAGAGAGAAAAAAAATACATTTAAAAATTGCCCTCAAATGAATTTTAGCCAGGAATTATTCTATAAACAAAAGGTGTCTATCGTTAACAATAACTCTATGGGAGATCTACAATATATGACTAATTTTAAAGAGAAAAACAACAACAGTAAAAATTCATTCATAAAATTTAGTTCATTCATAAAAATTTTGAGCAGAAGTAAAGAAGTTTAGTTTAGATAATTTAAGAAAATGATTTAAAATAAATAGTTAAACTATTAAGATTTGTATGAGTCAGTGTGTGTTTTGTGCGTGTGTGTATGAGTATAAATAATTTCAAGCTGTGTTTACTAAACGGAAGAAAAAGGAAGGAAGTTAGTTAAATGTTACATCCCTTCACACATACACACACACGTTCTTTCCCTAAACAATTTGGCAGTTTTAAATAATTCCTATAATAAATTAGTTACTAAAGAGTATTAAAGAGAGTTCAATAGTTATAGAAACTGAACAAATATCATTTGTCAAATTACTTTTGTTGTTGTTGTTTTCTTTCCTTTTAAACATTTTTTTTTAAAAGTATCACTTTTTATTATAAGTAGGGAATACCTTTACTTGCTACTTCCGTTTAAATAACTTATTTCTTTTTGTCTTACTCTCTCTCTCTCTCTCTTGTGATTCTTTTTTTTTTTGTAAAGAAATTCTCACTTGTTTATTAAAGAATTTGTCTTTGTAATCAATCGAGTTTTATTGTTAAATTCTTTTTTTGTTAAAAATTTTCTTTTACTTTAGATTTGAAATGGTATTGACTTTATTTTTTACACCTTTTTCTTTTATTGATGACTATTAACAATTTATAGTTGAGTTTTTTTTTATTATAAATTTCAACATTTAACATCCGGTTTTTATGATATTTATTATGCTGTGGGATTTCCTTTTCGAAAATCATAAATCATATAGAGAGTTTATTGTTTAAAAAGGATTCATTAGATTTTGATTTAAAAATCAAAACATAAAAGGTCATTTACCGAGGAAATCATATAGAAAATTTTACTAATACAGCTACAAAGCGTTAAAAGTTTAAAATATTTCAATTCAGCTAGCTGAATAAAGAGAATTATGCCTAAAACTAAGAATTTTATGAAGAAAACACATTTTTATTGCATAAATTTGTAAGAAACTGCAATTCAGCTAGCTGAATAGCAAAATTATTTAAGGCTTTACAAAAATACTTGTCCTAAGCTATAGATAAAGCATTAATAGCTTAAAATAATATAATTCAGCTAGCTGAATAAAAAGTATTTTGCATAAAACTAAGAATTTTATGAACAAAACACATTTTTATTGAATAAATTTATAAAAAACTGTAATTCAGCTAGCTGAATAGCAAAACTTTTTAAGGCATTACAAAACTACTTGTCTTTGGTTAAAGATAAATCATTAAAAGCTTAAAATTATACAATTCAGCTAGATGAATAAAGAAAGTTATGCATACAACTTAGAATTTATTGAAGAAAACACATTTTTCTTGAATAAATTTGCAAAAAACTGCAATTCAGCTAGATGAATAGCAAACATTTTTAAGGCATTACAAAACTACTTGTCTTTAGAGAAAGATAAAGCATTAAAAGTTTCAAATAATACAATTCAGCTAGCTGAATAAAGAGAATTTTGCATAAACTAAGAATTTTATGAAGAAAACACATTTTTCTTGAATAAATTTTCAAAAAACTACAATTCAGCTAGCTGAATAGCAAAATGTTTTAAGGTATTATAAAACTACTTGTCTTTAGCTATAGATAAAGCATTAAAAGCTTAAAATTATACAATTCAGCTAGCTAAACAAAGAGAATTTTGCAAAAAACTAAGAATTTTATGAAGAAAACGCATTTTTATTGAATAAATTTGTAAAAAACTGCAATTCAGCTAGCTGAATAGCAAAACTATTTAAGGCATTAGAAACAGTAACTGTGTTTTGTTTATTGATTATAAAATATAACAATTCAGCTAGCTGAATAACAAAATTTTTCACAAAAATTTGAATTTTATGTTGAAACTTAATTTTTCTTTAATAAAATTGCAAAAAACTTTAATTCAGCCAGCTGAATAGTAACAATTTTAAAGAAATTACAACAATAATTGTATTTGTTTTAAGAAAAATCCTTTTTGATTCTTAAATATAACAATTCAGCTAGCTGAATATAACAATTTTACATAAAAAATTATTTTTATTAAAAAAATCATAAAAATACATATTAAATTTACAATTCAGCTAGCTGAATAACTAAATTATTACACAATACTACTTTCAAAACTTAAATTTCTTTAAAAAATTATAAATAAAGTAATTCAGCTAGCTGAATAGAGATTTCTCTTAACAAAACTAGTTCATTATTACAAAATATTAATGTTTTCTTTCAAAAATATTAATATTTAATTGAATTTTGTGGTTTAAACACTTCTTGGAAATAAACCAAACTAAACAACACCTTGTCTAATCTCTTTCAAATATTAAACTAACAGTATTACGTTACACCTCTATACAACATACATAATCAAATCCAATTTCTTTTGATTTCAATTTTTTCTGTTTATTTAAGAAATTATGTTAAAAATCTTCTCTGTTTTCTCTGCTGTAAAAACAACTTAAAAATCCAAGACAAATGGTATTAAAAAACAAAAATAAAAGGAATTATTGTAATTGTAAATATTGTCTTTAAAATACAATTAAATAAATCACAGGATTCGCAAAGGATGAAATTTAAAGCAACAATATATACATTTTTTTTGCAATTCCTTTAATATTGCAGCATGATCGTTAAGTTTAAACATGTCAAATTGTAACAATGGAAATTATTTCCACTTTGTCACCTTTTTGCAAAAAGGAAATCATAACACATATACATTTACTCTAGCAAAGGACTCGTTTGCTCGCACCTTAACTGCTAGTGTCTGGCTGGGCAAATACGTTTGTTATTTTTGGGTTTTTACACACTCACACTTTTTTCTTTGCTTCTTCTTCTTTTTTTGCCAAAAAGGAGTTTTTGTTTATTTATTTGTTCGTGTTTGCCAAACCAAATAACACATGTGAGTGAAATCGTTTGGAAAATACCGCAACAACATGATATTTATGTTGAGATTTCCAAAATTTTTCACAATTTTCCCAATAGGTTTAAACACACAAAGTCTCTTCTTTATGTTTTTTTTTCACACTACGTCTGGTCTTGTCTGCTATGCCGTACTGTTTGTATGGTTTGTCCATGTAATTGGGTTTTGTTTCTAATCATCGTTCTTACCTTCGGATAATCTCAGCTAATACTGTTTGTTGCCAATAATACAATTTAAATGTATTTTAAATAATATTGTATTTAGTATTTACATGTGTTTGTCAGGATATGTGTCTGTGTGTAAGAGAGAGAGTTTACTTTAGGATTTAAATAATTGAAAATCAATTTAGCGAAAGATTATTTAATATTGCTTCAATGTACTACTTGTCAAAGAGATATTTCAAAATTATTGGAAAAATTAAAATTTTTGTAAAAATTATTGAAAATATTAAAAAAAAAATTCCCGACGGCATTTTAATGCGAACTTTTTAATGGGGAAAAAGAGTAGATCTTGCATTCAACTGAACTAGAACTAAACTACAGCTAAACTAGAAAAGAACTAGAACAGAACTAGAACAGAATAGGAACAGAACTAGAACAAAACTAGAACAGAACTAGAACAGAACTAGAACAGAACTAGAACAGAACTAGAACAGAACTAGAACAGAACTAGAACAGAACTAGAACAGAACTAGAACAGAACTAGAACAGAACTAGAACAGAACTAGAACAGAACTAGAACAGAACTAGAACAGAACTAGAACAGAACTAGAACAGAACTAGAACTGAACTAGAACAGAACTAGAACAGAACTAAAACAGAACTAGAACTAGGATAACTATAACTAATTGAAAACTTATTAAGAATTGATCGACTATTGATCTATAGTTGCACTTGTACTAAATTTAAATCAATTATTGGAAACTGTTAATACCATTTTCAATTTGTTAAGCAAAATAATATATTTTCCGTCGGGTTTCTACAAACATTTATTGTTTCATATTTATAAAACCAAAAAACATTTGTAATCCTTTATTTATTTGTGTCCTAATTATGCCACCTAATAGAAAAAGGGTTAAATTATTACAGCTGTTTATGAAAAATAAAATTGAACTATATAATTACTATTGTTCCAAATAACAAAACAAGAAATTATTACTTTTCTTACGATTACAAAATGTCATAACAAAAATATTACTATTCGAATAAAGAAAATTATAAAACCGCTTTATTATAGTTTTGAAAAAAGGACATTAATGAAAGGGATTTTTTTTTGTTGTTGGTGGTCTACTTACTCATAACCATGTTTATATTCATAATCCTGTTGCATATAATAATCCTGTTGATAAATATTATTGGTTGAGGCAGCCATGACTGAGGGGTTTGTGGTGGCATAGTAGCCAGAACCATAATCCTCATAATAACCACAATTTGGATTATAATTGGTCATATTTTCTATTTTCTTAATATTAACTAATAACACTTTTTAATTTTTATTTTATTTATTTTTTTTTTGATTGAAATTAATTTTAAAGGAATTATTTTTAATAAATAATAATTTCAAATTATTTCTATTTTTTTATTAAGTAATAAAAAAATTTTATATTTAATAGCTTTTTGATCTTTACTTTTCTTTGCAATCGAAAGAAAATTGATTTTTAATCCTTTATTTTCAAATTATAAACACATTAATGAATTCGATATTTTTATACGAAACTTAATTATTTGTTTATTATTTTATTAATTGAATTGAAGTATGTATGTTATTATTATTATATTTTGTTAATATTTATTCTTTCGAAAAACACTTTTGCAATGTTGCTGAAGACTCTGCTGAGTGGTGGTCATAAAAATTTTCAATAACTCTAATAAATTCCATAAAAAAATTTAATAACTTTTTTTCTTTGATTTCTTTTATTTTTTTTTTTTAAATTAAGACACTTGAATCTAAATTAGTGTTAATCACTTTGTACCATATAAAATTTTCAATTACTCTTCAGTTAGTGTTTAAAACACTAAACATTTGATTAATATTTTGTTTTTTCAAGTATCTAGATGCGTAAATCCCGTTTGATTTTGATTTAGATCGCGTAAACCAAAATTGGTGCAATTTTTTTTGTGGTTTAACCGTTGACACGTCTAAAGTGGGCGCTACGAATTTTTACTTTAAAAGCCTGCAATCACTTATTAAAGTCAAAAAGGTATTAAAAGTGTGAACAGAAATCATATATTTTATTTTATTTGTTTTTATTTATTTTTATTTGAGTTACGAGTACTGTTTTTTATAAAAAAAATATATTGAACAACTACTGATATTGTTGGTGTATTCATTGCTAGAGTACTCCCTCCCCAAAACAGTGGTTATATCAAAATTGTTAGATAAGGGTAAAAGTATTTGGCGTGTTAAGGAAGGGTTAAACTTAAAGAATAGAAACAGAACCGAACTGGAGTAGAACAGAACTAGAACAGAACTAGAACAGAACTAGAACAGAACTAGAACAGAACTAGAACAGAACTAGAACAGAACTAGAACAGAACTAGAACAGAACTAGAA
>NC_060951.1:2456764-2461803 GCF_022045245.1 Lucilia cuprina | reverse complement strand
CTATAGTCTAGTCTATAGTCTAGTCTATAGTCTAGTCTATAGTCTAGTCTATAGTCTAATCTATAGTCTAGTCTATAGTCTAGTCTATAGCCTAGTCTATAGTCTAGTATATAGTCTATTCTATAGTCTAGTCTATATTCTAGTCTATAGTCTAGTCTATAGTCTAGTCTACAGTCTAGTCTATAGTCTAGTCTATAGTCTAGTATATAATATTTTTTAATTTTGAATACAAAATATATTGATTTAATAAGAGTGGCGAACATTTAAAATTAACGCCGTTGTTAATAATAGTCGACATAGGTTTCTACTGTCAAAATAGAATACACAATACGTTGCCTACTTTTAGGGTGAACAAGTTGTTCTAAAGGTGAGATTGTAGAATTCACCATAGTCGGCTGTTTACACCATTTTCGAATGTGGTGCCCTCTATTGAAGATTTTTTAAAAGTTTGTAGATGCTATTTGTGTTATCCACAATATGGACAATATTATCAAAAACGCAAAAGATAATGAGCTTGAGTAAATGAAATGAACAAAGCTAACTGTAAGAAAACAGAAGTTTGTCTACCTTATCTTATATGACTCCGTGGCGCAACGGTAGCGCGTCTGACTCCAGATCAGAAGGTTGCGTGTTCAAATCACGTCGGGGTCATTGGGAAAGATTGTTCTTTTTTTTATATTTTTAATTAAATTTATAAAATTTGTGAACAGATTTCTTTAAAAATTAGATCTTTTAAAAATAGAATTGGTTTGGAATTCAGATTTTTAAAACAACACTTTTTAACGAAATTTGATTTACAAAACGTTTTGTACATAAAATTGTGTTTATGAATCTTTAATATTTTCTCCTTTTATTTGCAAGTAATTTAATTTGTAGAATTTGCCAAATTAATCTAAAATTTCTTTTTAATATTTGCTATAATTTTCTATTCCGTTTCATTAGTTATTAAACACTATCTTTTTTTAATTTTTAACTTTATCATTAATTTTTTTTTGCTCAAGTATTTGTTAAAATAACTATCTATTTTCTTGATTGCAATTAATTTTCTTTAATTTTTTTCTATTTTATTTAATTTTTTTCTATTCCTTGTATAATAAAAACTTTTAAAGTGTTTTTTAAACAATAAATCACTTGAAATGTTACAAAATAACGACAAATAATCGAAAAAATCTGTGTAAAGCACTTAATAATCAAAAATAAAATAATTTATATTGAAAAAAAAAAGAAAAACAAAACAAGTGCTCTTTCAATAAATGATAAATTACAAAAATATATAATAAATTATTGACGTACGATTTTTTGAACGAAAAAAAACTGTCACACTTGGCAGACAGACAAATGAATGGACGGACGTTTGTTGTAATATCAAAACTCAAATATTATTAATAATTTTAAAGAATTGAGTAGAATGAATTTACTGAAAAAAAATTATAAATTTTCGATAAAATATTAACTCAGTGATCGATGACATGTCTTTCAAATGCTTCAATAGATAGAGACAGATTGATAAAAGTGACCATAAACAAAAAAATGGAGAAAAAACGAAATAAAAATGATTTATAACTTTTTATATATAAACAAACGTAATTTCAATTGCATTGAACTGGAACAGAACTAGAACAGAACTAGAACAGAACTTGAACAGATCTAGAACTGAACTAGAACTGATCTACAACTGAACTAGAACTGAACTAGAACTGAACTAGAACTGAACTAGAACTGAACTAGAACTGAACTAGAACTGAACTAGAACTGAACTAGAACTGAACTAGAACTGAACTAGAACTGAACTAGAACAGAACTTGAACAGAACTAGAACTGAACTAGAAATGAACTAGAACAGAACAAGAACAAAACTAGAAGTGAACTAGAAGTGAACTAGAACTGAACTAGAACTGAACTAGAACTGAACTAGAACTGAACTAGAACTGAACTAGAACTGAACTAGAACTGAACTAGAACTGAACTAGAACTGAACTAGAACTGAACTAGAACTGAACTAGAACTGAACTAGAACTGAACTAGAACTGAACTAGAACTGAACTAGAACTGAACTAGAACTGAACTAGAACTGAACTAGAACTGAACTAGAACTGAACGAGAACTGAACTAGAACAAAACTAGAACTGAACTAGAAGTGTATCCAAAACGTATCTAGTACTAATCAATATCTTAACATGATCTGAACAACATAAACTCAATTTGGAACAACTTTTCATTTTATTAATGTAATAAATTTGACCTACTTACATGTCTCCTCTTGTCAATAATCTCGTGTTTACTTTTCAGCTTGACCATTCATCCAACCATCGAATGATCCCTCCCTTTATTTTTAATCAGTCATCAAGCAATCATACATAATTTGTTGTTGCTATCCCCTTATCTGCTGACAACATGTACAGGTAACACAACATGCTGCACACAACACGATTACTAAAGACTAGTAGCTGCTATACAACAACTGCAATAAAAAAAGAAATTTAAAAATATAAAAAATCATATTTTATTTTTTTTTTAATTTTTTATATAAAAAATATCTTTAGCAAGTGACGTATTTACCAAAAAGTTTACTCGTAATCATTGATGTACGATTACGATTGACAAAATACTAAAATTCCAACAACAATAACAATGTATTATAGTATTTATATTAAGTAGAAATATAATGTTATTATGATCGGGTTAATACCAGTATTTAAAAAGAGTGATGACAAATGAAAAGGTGTAGAAAACACCAAAATAGCTCAGAACTAGTATAGAACTAGATAAGAACTAGAAAAGAACTAGAAAAGAACTAGAAAAGAACTAGAACAAAACTAGAACAGAACTAGAACAGAACTAGAACAGAACTAGAACAGAACTAGAACAGAACTAGAACAGAACTAGAACAGAACTAGAACAGAACTAGAACAGAACTAGAACAGAACTAGAACAGAACTAGAACAGAACTAGAACAGAACTAGAACAGAACTAGAACAGAACTAGAACAGAACTAGAGCAGAATTAGAACAGAACTAGAACAGAACTAGAATAGAACAGAACTAGAACTATGACTGATTTCCGACTAAAAACCGCCACAATGTTTTTACTCCTTTTAATATTTAGTTGACGTTTAACATTGTTATTATTAATATGGTTGTTGTTGTTGCTGTTATACAAACATTATGATGTTATCAGGTTTATATATATATTTCTTTTATTTGTGCTAAAATGTATAATATTCCTTCTAAAACAAAACGCTTATCTGAAAATAAATTCTGAATCAAAGATTAAATTGGTTGGTATTGTTCTACTAAGAATTTCCTTACACGTATGTATGTATGTATGTATGTATGTATGTATGTATGTATGTATGTATGTATGTATGTATGTATGTATGTATGTATGTATGTATGTATGTATATGTTTATTTAACGTTGAGATAGCGTTAGGATCGAGGTGTATTGAAGTTTTTTTAGAGACTTTATGATTTATTTGAATACGATTTTATATACACTAAAGAGGGAGGCCCCTCTCGTATACTATTTTTTTTATTCAGGTCTTTTTTACGATTGTTTTAGTTTAATATTTATTTTGTGTATTTGTTTACCTGTCAAATTGTTTGAACTACTACTGTATTTATGTTGGGGTCTGTTTTATGATTTAAGGGCAAGAGATATCAATTGGTTTGTTTGGAATTATGATATGTTTTGATAATGTTGTTTGTTATGCGTAACTGCTACTGGATAATTTTCTAATATAGTAGACCAAATGGCTCTACTTTCTGTTACGAAAGTATGATTATATTTAAATTTTCTAAAATGTTAACTATTTGAGATAATGATCAACATTCTCTTTAATTCATTTACATAATTAACTAATATCAATTTCCCCACAACTAGGTCATCAGAAATATCTTTTATTTATAAAATTTGTGTGTTTTCCCCATTACTAACTTTTTAATAACTTTAATAAACATTCAGCTCTTAAAAAAGGATTAATGGATTCGATTTCAACTACACGTACTTTAAATTTACAACCCATGATCATAAATTCTTCAAATACATTCACTGACAATCAATCCATTCGTCTTTAGTCTCTTTCTCTGCTCCAAATGATAACTTCAATACTTTTTTTAATAAAACAACAAATACAAAATAAATAATAAAAAAACAGAAGAATAAAATAAAAAAATGCTACCAATACTAACTGACACTTTTGGTTTAAGTAATACAACTACAATATACTTTATTAATATTACAACAATTGCAACACCAACACTCTGTTGTAAAGGAAACAAACAAACAACAACAATAACTCACATAAACAAATGTAAATATTAGTAAAAAAAAATAAAGTTTGCTATCTCTGAAAATGACAGAGATATCGATAAATATTGAAAATATACACACTCGACACAAACCTACAATGAACTGAAACACAACAACACCAACATACAGATATGTGAATTATTTAGAAAAATATTGGGGAAAGGAAAAAGTTAAAGGAGATTAAAATCACTTTATTATAACTCCAGCTGGTTGTTTTGTTCTTAATTATTCCAAAAATTTTTACCCTACTCACATCTTCTCTAGTTAGAAGCACTCTACTCCTTCGGCTTTCTCTACTCGTCTTATATATACACTACAATCTACTCTAGTTCGATCAATTCTAAACCAACTACCGACACCTTCATTAACATTCATATCTCATCTTACCAACTTATACCTAATCTCCATTTTTATTCAATTTTAACATTCTCTTTTGCGATCTAAATTATGTTTTCTTCTCTACTCAAATTTAAACTTCTCTCCATCGACCTAATCTAATCCGATCTACAGCAACATCCTCTATTTTACTTTAACACTCGCCACTCTGATCTATTCTAGTTGTTTTAGTTCAGTTTTAGATCTGTTCTAGTTCTGTTCTAATTCTGTTCTAGTTCTGTTCTAGTTCTAGTTCTGCTCTAGTTCTGTTCTAGTTCTAGTTCTGTTCTAGTTCTGTTCTAGTTCTGTTCTAGTTCTGTTCTAGTTCTGTTCTAGTTCTGTTCTAGTTCTGTT
>NC_060951.1:2454957-2456664 GCF_022045245.1 Lucilia cuprina | reverse complement strand
TTCAGTTCTAGTTCAGTTCTAGTTCAGTTCTAGTTCAGTTCTAGTTCTAGTTCAGTTCTAGTTTAGTTCTAGTTCAGTTCTAGTTCAGTTCTAGTTCAGTTCTAGTTCCGTTCTAGTTCTGTTGAAGTTCTGTTTAACTACCGTTCTTGTTCTGCTTAACTTCCGTTCTAGTTATCGTATTACAAAAAGCTCTTTTAAACTTTTTTCTATAAAATCTAGGCTTCTTTAACACGTATGTCTAAAAATCCGTTAAAAAAAATTCATGTACTAATTAAAATTTTTACTTAAAACTACACTATGGAAAGAAAAGTAAAAAAATAATAAAATTTACTAAAAAAAGAATTATAAATACATAAAAATACCAAAGCATTATTAAAGAAAAAACTAGTCAAGAAACCAAATTATAAAAAGCTTAAAACAAAAACTCATCTCAACATTTATTTCAAAAAAGCAAACCAAATAAAAAAATATATATAAAAAATTTATTATATATTTAATAAAAAAAATAACAACAAAACAACATATTTATGTAAAACTTAGCATGAATGTAAGAGTAAAAAGAAAAACAAGATAAAAACCCCGTCCTGCGTAAAACAAAAAATTTAATAAAATAATTAAAAACAAAATAATAAATGAGAAAAAAAACTTTACACAAAAATATATTAATAATAATAAAACTTATCATTTCAATTAATTTCGATTACTTTACATAATAAGTCAAAACAAAAAAAAATTATAAAAAATATTTAAAATAAAAACCAAAAAAATAAATCTTTAATATATAAATGTACTCAAGACAATTGTAATTGCAACAATAATTGTACGCTAAATATAAAAAATATAAAAAAAAAAACAAAAAAATTATATTTAATAAAAATACAAAAAACTAAGAAAAAAACTCAAAAAATTTTAAAAAATGTAAAATGTTTCAAATACCAAACAGAAAAAAATAACAACAAGAAAAACCTAGTAAGACACTTTATTTTCCACAAAACGACAGACCGAAAACAACAACAAAAATTAGTTTAAATTTCCTAAAAATAAAACCCTCTTGAACTCCATGATCTAGAAAACCATGAAAATAACAACCTAAAAGTATTTGTGTTTAAATAAAATTCTTTTGAAATATTTTGCAGAAATATAAAATAACATACAAAACCAACAAAAAAAAACCTTATTGAAAATTGTGTTTTTATTTCAAATTTCAGTTCGAATTGGTTTGTACAAAATATTTAATAACATTTTAAAATCGGATCTTTAAAAATTACTTTAAGCAACACAACACACGAAAACAAATAAATGTTTTTATTTTCTAATTCTAGTTATGTTGTTGATTAGTTTGAGATCAGTTTGATGTTAGTTCTAGTTTGGTACTAGTTCAGTTCTAGTTTGGCTATAGTTCAGTTCATATTTCAGTTTTGGATCAATTCCAATTTAAGTTGAGTTGTAAGTCTGCTGCGCTTAAGTTCTAGTTTAGTTGTAGGTCCGTTTTAGTTGAATTCTAGTTCATCTCTATTCAGTTGTACATGAGTACGATACTAGAGCAGAAATATTTTAGTTCTGATAAAGTTAAAGTAAAGTTCTAGCTCTATTCTAATTTAGTTCTATTCTAGTTCTGTTCTAGTTCTGTTCTAGTTCTGTTCTAGTTCTAGTTCTGTTCTAGTTCTGTTCTAGTTCTGTTCTAGTTCTGTTCTAGTTCTGTTCTAG
>NC_060951.1:2441859-2454857 GCF_022045245.1 Lucilia cuprina | reverse complement strand
CTAGTCTATAGTCTAGTCTATAGTCTAGTCTATAGTCTAGTCTATAGTCTAGTCTATAGTCTAATCTATAGTCTAGTCTATAGTCTAGTCTATAGTCTAGTCTAGTCTTTAGTCGAAGCTACAGTTCATTTTATAAAACTCCCTCGAATTTTTTTCTTGTTTTTGCTCACCTGATCAACTTCAATAAAACCTTGCGCATGTGGCGAACGAGCTGTTCTCCACTTGGCCACAGCAATGCCCACAAATATGGCCGCCATTAAGGCAATGCCGGCAAAGGATAAAGTGAAATAGACATTGCGACCCTCCTTATTCGCATGCGCCGGTGAATGAGAGAATTCTCTGCGTAGAGAGAAGCTCTGCAAAGAGAAAGGATATGTTTTAGGTAAATACGGGTATAGAGAACGTATGCGAAATACCGATTCGCGATGACCCAAATCATGGGACATGAAATGTTGGACAGCAGGTTCGGCCTCTTGATGGGCTACGGCAGCGGCTACATCCTCTACAGCACGCTGAACAGCCTCGTCATCCACGGTGGGCAGGATGGTTTGGGTTTTAGTGCTGTGAAGTGATAAATAGAGAGAATAAATTAATATTATTATTTTGTAGATTAAGTTTAAAACACTTACCTTAAGGTAGCCTCCAAATATTCCTCTGCTGCCAGATCTTTGTCACTGTGCGAAATTTTTGTGGGATCTACTACGGTCTCATCTTTGCTGGTTTTAGATTCCTCACTGGTAAAGGCTCCTGAATCTTGTTCGGCTTTAACCATATCGTCTACCTTCTTGGCCTCCAAACGCAATTTTTCCTCACGCAATTTCTCGCGTTCAGCAGCTCTTTGTTCTTTGCGTTGTTTCTCAGCCAAACGTAAACGTTCCTTTTCAGCCACTTTGCGTTCAATTTCTACACGATATTTATCTAAAATGGCAGCCTCAGCTTCTTCACTCATGCCCAAAGAAGAACCGGGAATATCATCTTTGCTGCGCAAAGCCAAAATGTAATCATTCATGAGTTGAGAAATCTTATTGGACAATTCAGGATAACGTTTAAGCATGGTCATGGACTGATTAACAGCACGATCAATATCAATCAAACGTTCCAAAGTGCGAGGACGTTCTGAGGCGGCAGCCTCCAAACCGCCAGCACCACCGGAATTCAAGAGATGACGATAATGAGCCAAAGCATGAGCACGATCCTTGTGTAAAGCACGCAATAATTTTTGTAAACATTTCTCCACATGATGAGCCTTTAAATGTAAAATGCAGAAAACATAAGTTACCGCAACTCAATACCACATTTTGTTTTTAAGAGATGAAAGAGGAAATAAAACGTAGGAGAAAGGAAAGGAATGTTGAATACACACGCACACAACATGAATTTCTTGAAAATATAATTCTTACACGACGTTTTAGGTGATTACATATGTGTGAGTTGGGGCGAAAAATGCTGGGATTGTCAGTCACACAGTCAGTCAGTGGGTATGTCTGTCTGTCTGTCTGTTCGTACATTTCAAACTACTTACATTTGGTGGTTGCTCTGTTAGGGCCTGTGTGTAGCATGTCATCGCCTCACGTTTACGTTGATTTATGTGTGCCAAAACACGTTGCTGATGCATGGCTGCCAATTGGTGTTTTTCCGCATTACCTTCCTCTTCGAGTGCCTGAACAGAAGTCTAAAATTACATTCCCATATAAAGATGTATTGTACATTTAAGAGAGAAAGATTATCAGAAAGAAGTTGGCTTTTTTTTGTCTAAAAATTTGCAAATTTTCTTAAATTTTTCTTGTTTTTTTTTTTGGTGTCATGACTTTTGTTTGTTGATTTGGGTGACTTTGTTTTTTGGCGATAGCGATAAAACGAAACAAAGAAATTTTGCTGGGAATTTGTTTAGGAACTGTGTATTGGTTCTAACTACTAATAGGTTAGTTATACAAAAATAGAAATGTTGTTCGAGTTTGAAATGGTTGGGGTCTGTTGATTTTAAATGTTAAACTACTGAGTGCAAATTCTACTAAAGAAATTAAATATTCAATATTTTTTTATCACAAAAGGAATTTCTTTTTTTATCTAAGGAATTCCTTTAGACTACCATCAACATGCAGTTAACGTTTTACATGAGTTAATGGTGTGATTATTTAAACCAAAATGTGTAAAAACGGAAACGGGGTAGTGAAATGACAATGAGTGGGGTGGATTGATAAAAATCTTATGTTTGGAACAGGAAGTGAACAAAATTTGAATATATTTAAAAAGAAATGCAGAGTGACAAAGTGAACGAATATTTGGAGTTGTTTTAGAATGACATAATCCCTATTAAATAGTTTAGGGAGTTCCAAAAAGATTTGGAGATTTCAATTACGTCTCTAAATGGAAGCCTTTATAATAGAGCAATACTCTGATATTGACTGGGGACAACTGTGTGCTCTTCTCTTGTGTTGAATCGATTGAATATTTAGACTAAATCGTATCGATGTGGGGAATATATAGCTTTGACTCTAATCTTTGGAAAATTGGAAAAAAAGGTAGAGAATATACTAAGGAGAGAAAGTAGATTATGTAGCACAGGTAGAACTGTCCTCATGGAAGACCATTCGATCCTTTAAAGGATCAGTATAAGCGATTAAAGGAAAGCAGAATTAATTTCCTCTTACTACAGACTTTACATCAAATTCAAATGATTCGCTTTCTTAACAAGAAACATCCGACTAGCGGGTACTAGTCTTGATGTTAAGTATTTCCGCTTCTATTCGTTTAGAAATTGACTCAGAACAACTGAGTGTACATTCTTTTTTGAATCGATTTAATCTTTGGACTTAATGATCGTATTGACCTGGTGAATATCGATCTCGTTTCAAAATTAATTGCCTAAAGTTTGGGAAATTGAGAAAGAGGCAGAAAATGTACTAGGGAGAGAAGGTAGACCGTTAAATACTGCGAAATCATACGTCATGTAAGACCATGTGATCTTTCAAGGATCAATATTAGTAACTAAAGCAAAGCGGAAGTTATTTTCTCTTCCAGAAGCCTTTACTCCTAATTCAAATACTTTACTTCCAGGAAAGCAATTGAATCGACTCAATGCTTTAGATGAGACAACCGAAATATATATTTTATATTAAAGCTGAAGTTTAAATTTAAACTACGTTGACATGAAATGATCTTAAAGTTTCCCGTCGTCAAACTTCTAATTTAGGAACAACCTTTAGTGATCAAGATCTTTAGATGATCTTGAAACTGGTGATCGTTAAATTTCAAAAATGTTCTTAATTGAAGAGTCTTTACAACTCACTTTTCATCATCACAGGATTTGTTAAGTAGATTTTTGTAGCAGCTCTTCTTGTAGCTTCGAATAAATTCCTGAGGAGCCTTCAGTACACTGAAGATCTTAAACTCAGATTTTCTTCTTTTTTATTACGACGTAGGTAAAGTGCTCCCATTAATGCAAGGTTTAGTCCTATCAGTGATTTCTAATAGAAATGTTTAAATTTCCTTAATTTGGGAGTCCGAGTTGTTGGAGCACCAAAGAACAAGTTTATCTGAACAGATACTTAAAATTAGTTTCAGGGTTTTTAACTCGAGTTGTTTAAGCAACTAACTTCAACTGGATCTCTACATTTGCACATAAATTCGTTTTAGTGTTTTCAACTTTGGAAGTTATAGATCTGGAACGGCATTGCATTTTGCTTAATTTTAGAAACAAAAGTCTACCAAATCAAAAGAGTTACACACAAATTCGCTTCAGTGTTTTAAACCTTAGAAATTCGAGAACTGGGACAGAGGTGTTATTAACTTGGGATGTTTTAGATCTGAAACATCATTAAATTTCTCTAAATTTTGCAAGTCTCAGTTGTTGGAGTAACAAACATGAACTAGATCTGAAGAGTGGCACAAAAATTCGTTTCAGTCTTTTCAACTTTGGAAGTATTTGATCTAGAACATCAATGAATTTTTCATAATTTTGCAAGTCCAAGTGGTTGGAGCACGAAACTTCAACTAGATCTGGACAGTTGCACAAAAATTCGTTTCAGTGTTTTCAACTTTGGAAGTTTCAGATCTAGAACATCATTGAAATTTTCATAATTTTGCAAGTCTAAGTTTTCGTTTCAGTGTTTTCTGCTTTGGAAATTTTAGAGCTGGACAGAGAGTGTTTCTAACTCGGAATGTTTTAAATCTAGAACACCATTAAATTTTTCTTTATTTTGAGTAGTTCAAGCAACAAACATCAATTAGATGTGGACAGTTGCAACAAAATTGTCATCAGTGTCTTTAGTGTTTTCAATTTGGAAAATTTAAGATCTGAAACTCCACAGAACAGGTTGAATTGATGAAGATAGGAATAGTTTTTTCAAGGTGTTTCGATGGCGAAACATTTGTTTATAAATTGAACTCCGGACGAAGCTTAATGATTTCACAAGGTTATAATGGACGAGATTTGTTTGATTTGGATGGGTCAACAATCTCAACAGAACTTTTAATAGAAAGGAGTGTTAATAGCATTTGAGATGTTTATGTTGACTTTTTTCCAAAGGTTACGTGCTACAGAATGATAAAATACATTATATGTAGAGCACTATTTCCTGCAAGAATTCCCATTTACATCAAGTTGTAATTTAATCTTTAAATTCTTAAACAAATTGAATACAATACGAAAAGACTGTTTTGAAGTTTCTAATAGTTTCCTTTATATTCTAAAAACCATCTGCGCTTACAATACAATACATTTTCTTCAGCCACTAACAACCAAATACAGTTCATAAACATTCTCCACAAGCCTCATTAAGTCTCCATGGGAATATGTTATTTTGAAAAGAAAAAAAAACTAGGGAGAAGGAATGTGAATAGTAACGACGCATTTGCTCCTTTATGTGTTTTTATTATTTTCTTTTTTGCTTTAAATAATTAGATTAGAGATAATTTTCCAACTAACTAAATTTTATAATTTGCTTATTATATTTATTATTTTTATGGTAATTGTAGTGGTAGAGTACAAAAAAAGAACATAATTTTAGTAGTAGTGGTAGTATTATTATGGTTGTAAATAAATGTAGTATTTAGTAGTAGTAGTAAAAGCAACAAAGCTTTGAAAAATAATCAGATTAATAACCAATTTATGTATTTAAAATTATGTATTAATATTATTATAATTATTATGATTACAGCAAATCATTATCATGTTTATTAAGGGAGTAATAATATATTTTAGCTAAATTTCAAATTAAATTTATTTTGATAATCATTATCATCATCATCATTAGCACCATACTACAGAAAATTTAATATATTTATTATAAAGTTTTATATTTATACAATATTTATATATAAAAGCTTCATATCTGATGATTCTTTCGCTCCCATTATTATGCACAACTACAACTAAAAAAAATATATATATAATACAACACAGAATACAAATACAAATACGTTTACTTGATACAGTTACACTAAATTATATACAAAGACATACCAATACTAATAATAAAGTTAAAAAAAGAACAAAAATAAAATTCTGAAGAAATAAAAAATCTTTAAAGTTTTTTTTTTTTTTTTTTTGTTAAAGGATAATGTTATATTTAATGAAAATGAAATGAACATGAGCAACTTAAATATGACTTGTAACTTAAACAAAATACAGTTAGTTTAGACAGTTAGAGATTTTACTAGTTTTCACATTTCTTCTATTGCCTTTTTTAAATGTTTAATTAGCATTTGCTAGAAACTTACCTGGAAACGTGCAGTCATTCTTTGTTTAAAACTTTGTGCAGCCTTAGGATCAGCCAAACGCATATCTTGATATTTTTCCTCCAAATCGGACCAGTCCTTCATGACACGTGTTACCTTTTCACGATGCGATTCCTCGAGGCGCTGTTGGGCTTCCTTGTTTTAGAATTTATTTGGGTTTTGATAATTAAAAAAAATGCCTGGGCATGGGAAAACACTTACTTTTTGACTTACTTTGTAGCTCTGGTGTTCATAATGGGGATCGAAGTGTGTAAAGTAAGGATCAGGTGTGGGTTGTCCGGTAGTGGGTGGCATAGGCAAATCACCATTTGATTTGCTATTAATCTCTGCACCCAAAGATTTTTGTTCTTCCTTCTTTGTTGCCGTTGGTTTAGCACCACTAGAGCTACCCTGTTGATCATAATTATCAGCAGTATCTTCTTCATAATTATCCTCTACAGAATCATATTCAGCATTAGCATCATCTCCGGTGGCAGCCGCTTCATCAGCAGCCATTTCATCTTCTTCATCGTCGGCTAATAAATCGTCTTCATCATCATCATTATCCTCCATATCATCACCGGTGTCTTTGGAGTAGTTGGAATCATTATCTTCACTGCTGATATCATCTAAATCATCATTGATGGGATTGGTGATTTCAGCTGGTGGCAAAACGGGTAAATCGGTTTTCTTAACGCGTATTTCATCGGCTAATGAAAGAGGAATAAATGAAAATTCCATTCAGTTTTAAGTAAATTCAAAATAACGGAAAATTTGTTATTGCAAGGGAAGGTTTTAGTGAAATTTAGAAAATTGCAAAAATCGGGATATATTAGCGTATGACAAAACTGTTACTAAAAGTATGTTAAGAGAACACTTTGGAAGATGTTCTAGGAGAAAGATTTTGCGACACTAAGGAAATTGAAAGCTTATTTCGACTTCAGAGCAACAGAACTTTTGATAGGAAGTACTACAACATCTGAATCCATTATCTTTACTTGAAATATCAAGATACATTGTTTCTGAATGACAAAGAATACATTCTTCTTAAAAATTAGTTTAAGTTTTTTGTTTTTCCAAATTTGTTAAGAGAACTCTTTCGAAAACGTTTCAGAATAAAATTTTTGCGACACAACGGGAGGCTTTTTTCGAATTCAAAGTAACGAAACTTTCGACAGGAAACAATGGAAGGTCTGTTATTGGATAAGGAAAATGTTGAAATTGCATTTGAAATTTGGGCTTTACAAGACCCATAAGGATGCGGAAAATCAATGTTAATTACTTCATAAGAAAGTTTTTATGTAGAATTTTGCAGGATCAACTCATTCAGCATCAATGTTTAGAATTAATTGATTCGAAGGATCAATTGACAATTACAATCAAATGAACTACATATTTATCCATTCAAGTGAATGGTTGCTCGTCAATATGATACGATATGGGCCCATAGACATAGGAGAACCAGCAGACAATATTAATGACAGGGAACCTCTCGAATTCTTTAAACAGAAGGACCAATTGCTACAGAAAATAAAGGTTTCATTAGAGGATTACGGATCACGGAGGATTTTGTGGCTTGAAGGACCAATTGATAGGAAGAAGACACCACTGCAATGATAATTGAAACACCGAATAACGACATGGATTTATTGGTGTGAAGGACGAGATTTGTTTGATTTGGAAGGGTTAACAATCTCAAATTTCAGATTGACGGCTTGGAAGGACCAATAGTTTGGGAAATTTAGAGAGTTAAGGCTTCTCCACATGGATGAGATGAGATTTTAGATGGATCAACAATCTCTAATTACAGATACAGTTTCGAAGGACCAATTGCATAGATGTGTGTGTCTCTGGAAGTTCGTTCTAGTTTTAACACATCTTTCTAAAAGTTAAATAAATCCCTTTCTTACTGCTGAAAACTTAATTCTAGAGATTTTTCAAACCTTTAGCTTTTCATTTTGCTTTTATAACTCCCTTTTATTTAACTGTATTCTTAGAGAATCTTTAAGCTAAAGAAATTTACAGGCCAATTGGTCACGTTTATCAAACATTTACTTTTTGAAATTGGGTTATATTTATTATTATTTTGTTGGCTCTCGTTCTCTTTGACAAGAGATGCTATGTGAGAATGGGTGTAAGTGTGTATGTTTTGTGCTAGCTGTCTTTCTGTGTGTGTATGTGTGTGATTTTAATCTCCTTCCGCTAAACTAGATACTTCGATTTATTCCAACACATATCTAGCGCATATTTAAGTCATTTGTAAAACAAACAACGTTTTTTTTTCTAAGTTTACTATTTCCTTTTATGTATTTTTAGTTAAAGGAAAAGTATGTGTGTTAGTGAGTGTGTTTAAACCAGGAATGTAGAGGAATGTGTAAGCTAAGCGTGTGTAGATAGTTTTGGGGAGAGAGGAGGTTTAAATACTTTAGATTTATACTCACTTTTAAAATGTTTTGGACAGCATACAAATTCAACACCCGAAAATAAGGAAATGCCACATGGCAACAACATGGCAAAACTACGCATTTGCATGCCACGCTCTTGACAAGCAGCAGCACCAGTCTGATTCCACCTAACGAATGGCCAGCAACGTGAAGCATTGTGTATATGATCGAATAGACAACCTTCGGGTACTAATAAAGCATCCGATTGGAATGGTCCTTCTATAAACATAAAACAAACAAAAAAACACATTAAACGGTCAGTTGCAAACTAAATATAACAGACTACAACGACGTCTAGCTAGAGCTGTTGTTTTCCTTTTCCTATTGAGGCTTTTAAATAAAATTAGTTGTTTGTGAATAATATAGTTAGAACTTACCCAAGCAACGGAATGGTTTAATCCAACGATGAGCACCCTTACATTTATTAGCATTCAATGCACCCTGACGACACCAGCCACCTATTTTCTGATAGTGTGATGATTCCACTATATTGGTAATATCTCTGTTGGGATATGCCTGCAAATTGAAGAGAAAAAATAAACGTTGTTAGATAAATAAATATGCTACACATAGTTTGTTTTAATACTAGAAAATACTATAAATCTAAAAGAATGACTGACTGTACACTTTAAGAAATTTTGAGTTATTTGTTAAGCTAATGATTAAAGCAGCTTTATCGTAGGATAAACAATGACTATTTATTGTATCTTTAAAGGTTTATTTTAATTTCTTATTGTAATTATTACTTTATCTTGAATAGTTTTAAAATTATTAAAAAAATTCCAAAATTACTTCCTAATTAATATTACTCATACGTACCCTGTTATGTTAAGAGTTTTATTTAAATAACTTTTTAAATACTGTTGGGATTTGAATGAAATATAAAGTAAATTTATAGTGGACAAGCTAAGCTTTTAGGAAAATTTAATCAAACTAATAATATGTTTATAGATTTTAAAAATCAGAACTATTTTCTTATAATTTAAACAAAATTTTCACACAATTTGTTTCTCCAAGTGTACTTGATGTGTATCGATAGTGTATATGAATAAGAGAGTTAATACTTTAATGTGTAAGTATATGTATTCATATATGTATACATTAAAGTTAGAATGTGTTTGTGTGTGTGTCTATTTGAAACCATTGAGGTTTAAAAATAAAATGAACACCAACCAGCTCTAAAACATTATAAACTACACATGCAATAACAGCAGCAACAACCTCTACATTTTCAAACTCACATATTTTTACTTTTTAACTCTTTTCCTCTTTCATTGCTTCCCTCTCTATCACACTTATAGACCATGAGCCAAATTTTGTATAAAACAAAAAAAAAAAAAAAAAAAAAAAAAACGGAAACAGGAAATGGAGCATAACAAATCGATTTCAATAGAATTGAAGTCTTAAAATTGAATTTGTCTATCAAAGGTTTATATACATACATATTGTTGTTGTTGTTTTTGTTAATTCCATGTTATTTATATAGTATGTGTTTTTACTCCTATTGCCAAACATATACTATACAAATTTTCTACATTCGTTTACACAACATTGTGTTTTAGGTATTTTAAAGAAAACAAAAGAGTCAAAGAAAAAAAAAACCTAAATAAATGGATTTGTTCTCCTCAATACATATATCTATAAGCAGACATAAATATAAATTTTTTATTTGTAACTAAACTGCAGTAGTTTAGAGTTTGAAATAGATAGAGATTTCTAAGAAATATTATAGAAATATGGTTAAGAATTTTAACTTTTATTTAAAACAAAAACTAGGAAAATTAAGTTTAATTTTATTAATTCCCAAAATTTATAGTTAAATGTTTAATTTCTTAAGTTAACAAAAAATGCTGAGAAAAACTTTTTGAAAAAAAATAATTTTTATTTTTGCACCTTATTTTATAAACAATAAACAAGCTACGTTATGTCTTAACATAACTAATTTGTAGCCTTAAATGTTTACTTTATAATGCAGTTCATATTATGTCTCTAGTTCCTTCTGTTTCAAAGTTATTAACAATTTTCTAAAATTACTGCCTAATTAATATCAATCATACGTACTGTAGTGCAAAAATTGTTTTATATCAATAACTTCTTAACTACTGTTTCGATTTCATGGAAATGTATGACAAAATTGTAGAACTAGAACAGTACTAGAGCAAAACTAGAACAGAACTAGAACAGAACTAGAACAAAACTAAAACAGAACTAGAACAGAACTAGAACAAAATTAGAACAGAACTAGAAGAACAGAACTAGAACAGAACTTGAACAGAACTAGAACAGAACTAGAACAGAACTAGAACAGAACTAGAACAGAACTAGAACAGAACTAGAACAGAACTAGAACAGAACTAGAACAGAACTAGAACAGAACTAGAACAGAACTAGAACAGAACTAGAACAGAACTAGAACAGAACTAGAACAGAACTAGAACAGAACTAGAACAGAACTAGAACAGAACTAGAACAGAACTAGAACAGAACTAGATCAGAACTAGAACAGAACTAGAACAGAACTAGAACAGAACTAGAACAGAACTAGAACAGAACTAGAACAGAACTAGAACAGAACTAGAACAGAACTAGAACAGAACTAGAACAGAACTAGAACAGAACTAGAACAGAACTAGAACAGAACTAGAACAGAACTAGAACAGAACTAGAACAGAACTAGAACAGAACTAGAACAGAACTAGATCAGAACTAGAACAGAACTACAAGAGAACTAGAACAGAACAGAAGCAATTTAAATTATTTTTGTGACTTTTATAGTTTAATAGTTATTGATTATTTTTTAAAATTACTCCCTAATATCAATCATACGTACCCTAGTACGAAAATGGTTTTTTAACAATAACTTCTAAAATATTGCTGCGATTTCAAAGAAATGTATGGCAAATTTTAGGCATAAAAACTAAGCCTTTAGGAAATTAAAACAAAGTTGAAAACTCTCCATGCAAACGAACTATTGACTTTTAAATGTTTACGTTATATTATTTTTTGTATGTTTTTATATCAAATTAAATTAATTATTTTGAAATTTATTAGCCTTAAGTATTTTAAAAACAATTAAATATTTATAGCTTTTCTTGTTTTGAAAACCTATAAACAAATAAATTATTTGTTTTATTCCAAGCTAATGGCTTGTGTTATTTTCTATTTGTTTTATGTTTTAAACTTTATCCTTTATTTATTTATATTTTTTCGGAAAACCTTAAGGCTTAAAACAAATACTATAAGAATTTATATGCCTTATTAATTTTAAAACTTTTGTTTTTTATTTTTTTCAAATATTTATTTGTTTAGGGTTTGTTAAGGATCTAAGGATTATCTATCTAATTTGTTTTTCTCTTTTAATAAACTAATAGCATTAATAACCATTTTTAGTTTATCATATTATGACAATTAAATTACATTTTTGCTCTTGCTACAAAATCTTTATTTAATTAAATATTCTTGTTAATTAAGTTTTCTATTTTATGTTTATGGTTTTCTAGTACTCCTAAAAGACTACTCCATTTGTTGTGGTTTTTTTGGGTTGCGGCTGTTAGCATTTTACTCTATGCTCTTACTTGATCGATGTTTTTTTGTCAGACAATTTCATTATGTTATTTATTAAATACCTACGTATGTAAATGATTTGATAATTTAAATATACAAACACATATGTTTAGAGAAATTTTTGATTTTCAAACTAAAACCAACATTTACTCAAACATCATTATTTTAAGGTTTAATACTTTGGGGATTTGTTTTAAGTCGTTTGCTATAAACTTTAGTTCATCATTATGTAGTTTATTAATTGCTAGTATTAGAAATTTTATTAAGTTTTTGTTAATGTTTCCTGAAAATGGCAGAAGAGAAAAAAAAAATAAATCTGCATAAAAGTTTAAAAGGTCAATAAAAAGTTTCAAGAGATTTTAAATTAGAATAATGTGATTTGGTTTCCATAAAGATAACTACAAAATAATAAAGAAATAAATTTAATAACAACAAATTAAGTTTATTGCTTAATTAAAGTTTTTAGCAAACATTTGATTTCACAGAAAATTTATCACAGATTTGGGCTTTTACAGCAGACACACAGTATTCGTTTCTAAATAAACTTCTATAAGAATTTAAAGCCTTAAAAGTATACTTTCACACACAGCTTGAATAGCTGTGCTATCTTTTATAGTTTAAAAGTTATAAAGAAATTTCTTACTCAACTCCCTAATTAATATCAATCATACGGCACCTTTTACAAAAAGTAAAATATTAAATATCTTCTAAACTATAGGATTAATAAAACAAATATTTAAATAGGTAACCGATAGCAAAGAAAACAAACTTCTAACAAACTTCTAACTTTCACTTTAATATGTTTATTATTTGTCTTTTTAAAGCTCTCATTTTTATTATATTTTAATACACTTTTTTATCCTATTTAAACAATTTCTATGTGAATTGATGTTACAGGAAAAGATTTACTATCTTCTTGTCAATATTAAGTAGGTACAACTTCCTTTATATTTTATATATATAGATTGGCAAATAGAAACATGTGCAGCAGCTGCAGGAAAAGAGGTTACGCAAACATTTTCCAGCAAAATGAAAGGAAATATATAAACTAAATTTAGTTCCTCTCTTTTTTGTTAGTTAATAACGAGGTTGGATAACAGAGTTTTATTGGAAAATGTGAATAAGAATTGAAATACAACTAGAACAGAACTAGAACAGAACTTTAACAGAACTAGAACAGAACTAGAATAGAACTAGAACAGAACTAAAACAGAACTAGAACAGAACTAGAACAGAACTAGAACAGAACTAGAACAGAACTAGAACAGAACT
>NC_060951.1:2439317-2441759 GCF_022045245.1 Lucilia cuprina | reverse complement strand
GAACTAGAACTGAACTAGAACTGAACTAGAACTGAACTAGAACTGAACTAGAACTGAACTAGAACTGAACTAGAACAGAACTAGAACTAGAACAGAACTAGAACAGAATTAGAACAGAACTAGAACTAGAACTAGAACAGAACTAGAACAGAACTAGAATAGAACTAGAACAGAACTAGAACAGAACTAGAACAGAACTAAAACAGAACTAGAACAGAACTAAAACAGAACTAGAACTGAACTAAACTGTTCTAGAACTAAACTAGTTTAGTATAGTCTACAATCTGCAATAGTATTGTTTATAGAGAAGTTCAAAGCCCGACTATAAAGAATAATCTTGACTAGAATCTAGTCTTTAACCTGTCCATACTCTAGCCTATAGTCTCGATCAAAGTTTTGAGTATAGTCTAGTCTGTAGTCTCGACTAAAGTCAAGTCTATAATTTAATTTTATGGACTTTAACTGATTTATGTTTTAGCTCTTTAAAAACTATTTTTTTTGCTCGATTTTTAAAAATATATTTGATATATAAGTTTCGGTTTGTAGTTTTTCTTTTTGTAAATATTTTCGGTTACTGCAATTAAAAATTAATAATAATAATAATAATAGAATTATAATTTATGAAATTTTTGTATGTTTTGTTACTCTTTTGTGTTATAGATTGTGTATATATAGATTGTGTGTAATAATTAGCAAGAATTTAGCATACATAATTCTTTTTGGTTTATAAACATTTTTTTTGTTTTATTATTATATATAATATATAAATAGCAATTTTAGGTATTTTTCTTTAAGGTAATTTAATAGTTTGAAAATAAAAATTTTATTTAAATAAAAATTAAAAAAAAAGAAATATTTTTTAAAAAATTCAAAATTAAAAATAATTGTCACAGCAAAGTTTTTTTTTTTTATAAAAAAAAATAATAATTAAAATAAAAAATTAAAAAAAAAATATTTGAAAATATATTTTAAAAATTTAAAAGAAATTATTTGTTTTTGTTTTGTTGGAACTTAAGTTTTGTTTTTGTTTTAAATGATATGATTAGAATTAAATTATTTGGAAAATTAATTTATCTATTTAACTTAAATTGTTGTAATTACAATAATAATGAAGCTGTAGTTTGTTTTTTCTTTCTCTTTTTCTTTTGAGTATTTAAATTTTAGTTTTTTTTCGTGTTATTTTTTTATATTTTTGATTTGATTTTTTTAGGTTTAAGTTTAAAGTGAGAGTTTTACCAAGTTTAGCTTTTTATTAGAGTTTTAATCTCAAATTTTAAATTTACTTTTCTTAGTTCATGCTTGGCTTAAAAGCGTTTTTTTTTCAGAAAGCAGCTCAAAAAAAAAAGGTTTTTGTTTAAGAAGTTATTTTAAGCCAAAGTAAAGTTTGGCTTAAACGGAAACATTTTCTTTATCTTCTTATATGTTTTTGGTTAATTTAAATATTATTTTCATTTTTTTTATTTTACCTTTACTAATCTCTCCATTATTATGTTTTATTGTGTTAATATTATTTTCAAGTTTTAGTTTATTACAATTTGTTGTTGTTATTATTAATATTATAATTATGTTTTCTTTTTGTTCATTTTGTAGGAAATAATATAATGTTTTCTTTTATTAATTTAATATTAATCATATAATTTTTTTGTTTGTTTTTGGTTTGTGTTTGTTTTACATTTATTACTTATTAATAAGTTTTCTTTTTTTCATACTTAATTATTTTTTTTTTATTTTGCATTACACACCATCAATTTTAAATTATGTTTATGTTTTTTTTTTTATTTTTTTCATCAATGTACTTTCTAAACAAGAACAACGTTTAAATGTTTAATAAAAGAAATTATTATTTTTTTGTTAATTATTGAATGCTTTTTGTTTTTTTTAGTAGAATTTATGGGAGTTGTTTGTTTTTCTTTTAATATTTAGTTAGAAATTGCTTGGCTTTCAAAATATCATTTTCTTTTTCTTAATGATTTTTTTAGTCCTCTGTAAAATTTGTTTTAATTTGGGTTTTGTTTTTATCTTGTCTTTTAAAAATGAGTTTTATTTTATTTTTTTTTGTTTTAATTTAAACATTTTTTCTTTTCTTTTTTGAGAAATTTGTGTGTTTGTTGTTGTGTGTAAGGTTTTACTCCTTAACCTCAAAATATTTATAAGTGGGATTTTCATAACCATTTATTTGCATACTCGGCACTAATTTCTCCTCGGGTACAACGGGATGATGTGCGGTGGCATTCTGGAATAAATTAGAAAATTTTAATTTTTATTTTATTAGATTTTAAGCGCCATCTAGAAGTCAATAAGACAATCACTAGACTACAGACTAGTCTAGTCTTAAGTCTACAGTGTAGTCTATAGTCTAGTCTATAGTCTAGTCTATAGTCTAGTCTATAGTCTAGTCTATAGTCTAGTCTATAGTCTAGTCTATAGTCTAGTCTATAGTCT
>NC_060951.1:2437919-2439217 GCF_022045245.1 Lucilia cuprina | reverse complement strand
TTCTAGTTCTGTTCTACTTCTGTTCTAGTTCTGTTCTAGTTCTGTTCTAGTTCTGTTCTAGTTCTGTTCTAGTTCTGTTCTAGTTCTGTTCTAGTTCTGTTCTAGTTCGATAGCTGAGTCCCTGTTCGGTTGTGTTTTCACCAAGTAGGCTGCCTACGAAATTCTATTTCCTTCAGCATTTTATAAAGTTTGCTTTAGTTTAGATTCTTGTGTAAATTTCAGTTAAAATGAAACGATCTTTAAAATTAAAATGTTGAAAGGAAAAAATATAAACATTGTTATAAAATTTTCTTATTTATAAACGTATACATATACTAATCAAACACACATACACACACACACACATTTAAACACTCAATACTTATGAACACAATAAAAAAAAACAGAAAAAATTATTAAGTGAATAACGCTGCTACCCGAACAGAAATTATTTCATTTCATTATTATATTTTTTATGCTGATGAATACGTGTGAGAGAAACGAGTAACAAATATTATTATTTTGAATTTGTAGTTTTTTTGTAGATATTTCGTAAATATGCATGAAAAACTTTTATTTCACAATAGGCTTCCAAAATTGTTTTGACTGAATGAATGAATGAATGAATAAATGAATGAATGAATGAATGAATGAATGAATGAATGAATGAATGAATGAATGAATGAATGAAGAAAAAAACTAACGAGCCCCAGGGAAAAAACAAAAAAATAATTTAAACAAACTTTGTGCCGCCGGTGGAAAACGTAGAAAAGGAGAAAATAATTTTAAATTAAAAAAATAAAATCCTAATGGGTTTTAACTGTTAAAAATTCGAAACTTACTTACAACTAAACAAATAAAAACATAATAAATATTAATTTAAAAATAATAAAAATAATAATAGCAATGTTTGGGGAATTGAATTTTAATGTGTTTGACTTGATGAGAAGAAAACCTTTTAAGGAGCAGGTGCTAAATATTGCAATTTAAATTGCTATACTTAAGAAAAAAGCAAAAAATTTTTGGCAAAACAGAATTTTTAAAGTTTAAACATAAATATGAAGACATATATTTTATTGAAATCGATTTTGTAGTTTAAAAGTAATTTTATATTGTACTGTTCTCGATACGATTAATTCAAATAAGTTATATTCTAGTTATGTTCATGTTTTGTTCTACTTCTAAGTTATATTCTAGTTCTACTCTAGTTTTGTTCTAGTTCTGTTCTAGTTCTGTACTAGTTCTGTACTAGTTCTGTTCTAGTTCTGTTCTAGTTCTGTTCTAGTTCTGTTCTAGTTCTGTTCTAGTTCTGTTCTAGT